>NW_006287083.1:9314-13732 GCF_000327345.1 Myotis davidii | reverse complement strand
CCAGCCCCTCATCCAGACTGGCCAGGCACCCCAGCGGGCCCCCCACCCGGATCCAGGACATCCTTCAGGGCAAACCAGCCAGCCCCCACCCGTGCATGAGGCCCCTATTTTTTATATAATAAAAGGGTAATATGCAAATTGACCCTAACCCCAGAAACTACTGGGAATGACTGGTCACTATGACACACACTGACCACCAGGGGGCAGACGCTCAATGCAGGAGCTGCCCCCTGGTGGTCAGTGTGCTTCCACAGGGGGAGCTCTGCTCAGCCACAAGCCAGGCTGTCGGCTGCCAGCACAGCAGTGATGGCCGGAGCCTCTCCCACCTGCTCTGCAGCGCTAAGGATGTCCGACTGCAGCTTAGGCCTGTTCGCCGCTGGCAAGTGGACATTTCCAGAGGGCTCCTGGGCTGCCAGAGGGATGTCTGACTGACAGCTTAGGCCCGATCCCCTGGGGAGCAGACCTAAGCCAGCAGGTGGACATCCCCCAAGGGGTCCCAGACTGCGAGAAGGCACAGGCCAGGCTGAGGGACCCCCCGAGTGCACAAATTTTTGTGCAATAAAAGCCTAATATGCTAAGCGTCCAGTCATCTAGTTGCCCATTGAACCAATCAAAGCATAATATGCTAATGATATGCTAAGGCCGCTCAACCGCTTGCTATGACGTGCAGTGACCGTCATGGGGCAGACGCTCCAACCAGTAGGTTAGCTGGCTACTGGGGTCCGCCTGATCGGGACTGAGTGAGATGGGCCGGACGTGCCCTAAAGCCCTCCCGCGGCCCCTCTCCAGCTAGCCACCCTCCCGTGTCCCTCCCCAGCTCCAGTCCTGCACCGGAGGGGTCCTTTGGCCTGACCTACGCCTTCTCGCAACATGGGCTGAGGGACACGCGCCCCCCCCCCCCCCCCCCCCCCCCCCCTCCCCGCGGTGCATGAATTTCGTGCACCCGGCCTCTAGTTGTCAAATAACAGTGGAAAGTTAAAACTGACATGATTGCCTAGCACACTTGCTTTTCAACCTGAAGGACTCCCTTTACCATGTTTAGTGGAAATGAACTCCCTCAACTTCTCTTTTTTGGAGAATGCTTTAATTACTTCTTCTTAATTTTGAAGAACAGTTTTGCCAGATAGAGATTTCATGTTAATAGTTTTTCAGTATTTTAAATATGTTAGTCCACTACCTTTGGCTTCCATGTTTTCTGATTGGAAATTGGCTACTCATTAGTATACCTGTCATGTGGTTTCTTTTTTGTTGCTTTCAAGATTTGGTCACTATTTCGTCAAATGTTCTTTCTATCTTTTCTTCTCCTTCCAAAACTCTCATAATGGATATGTTAGTCCATTTGACTGTATTATTTCAAATGTTCTATTTCAAGATCACTGATTTTTCTGACTGCTCAAACATGCTATTTACTAGTAGCCCCTCTTGTGAATTTATTTCAGTTGTTTTACTTTTCCGCTCCAGAATCTCTCTTTGGTTTCTTTCATACTTTCTCTATTGGTATTCTTAATTTGTTGATACATTGCTTTCTTGGATTTCTTTAATTATTTGTGGCTTCCATTGGCCTTTTCATTGGTTCGCGGTTTTCCCTTTAAGAGAGTTACTATAGAGTGTAAGTTCAAATATTTGCGTTTTCTAAAGGACAGATTCTGTCTATTTAGCTTTTCCTCTGACTATGCCATAACTTTCCTGCTTCTTTGTATGCCTTGTGATACTTTTGATGTTGAAAATTGGACATTTGAATATTAAGCTCTCCCCCTCCCCAGGGCGTGTGCTATTTCTGATTTTTTTTTTTAATTGATTTCAGGTAGAAGAAGGGGGAGGGAGAGAAGGATCGAAACATCAGTGATGAGAGAGAATCTTTGATTGGCTGCCTCATGCACACCCCTTACTGGGGATCGAGCCCACACCCAGGCATGTGCCCTTGACCAGAGTTGAACCTGAGACCCTTCATTCCACAGGCCAACGCTCTATTCACTGAGCCAAACTGGTTAGGACTATTTCTGATTTTTGAAAGCTGTAATTGTTCATTTGTTTTATGGCGAAGACCATATTCCTTGTTGTGTGTAGTCATTGCAGTCTCTGTTCCGTTAGCTTGTTTTCAGCTACTGTTTAACAGATTATCTTGACCCCCAGGAGCTAAAAGCATAACAAAATACCCACCTCTCTTAGTCTTTGGAGATTGGCTTGTGATGGGCCACTCATTCAGCACAGCCAAGCTATTTACAGCTCTGCCTCCGCCTTTACCTTCTGTTTGCACTCAGCCTAAAGAGCAGCCAGATTTAGCCAGAAAAGCCTTTTACCTTTTTCAGAATTGAAAGCTTTGGGTCTTCTCAGGTGTTTTCTGTCTATACATCCGGGCCTGGACATGCATGTAGCTTTCTAAAATTACTCAGGATTCATGGGCAATTGTTAAAGCCCCAATTATCCAAAGAATCTCTCTCCTACTTTTCCTCCCAGGCCTTCGACAGCCTATGTATGTTTCAGTGATAATCGTTTATTCCACACAACTGTGGGGTTTTTGTTTGCCTTATAATGTTTTTAAGCAATACCTACCACTTTCCACCCTGACCGAGTTCCAAGTTAGGCAAAACAGAGATAAGTACTTTATGTAAGCCCTTCAGAGAAGTTAGAACAAACACAGTATTTTTGCTCTGTTTCTCCTAGAAATAGGTGCCAGGGTCCCACACTGGGCACATGGGCTGCTGTCATCAAGCCCGCCACCAAGACAGCAGGTGACGGCACACACGCTGTTATCTTTGGCCTCATTTTCACTGTATTTTTTTTCTCTAAAAACTGTCTTTCATAAAATATTAATATTTTTGCCAAACCGGTTTGGCTCAGTGGATAGAGCGTCAGCCTGCGGACTGAAAGGTCCCAGGTTCGATTCCGGTCAAGGGCATGTAC
Source organism: Myotis davidii (assembly GCF_000327345.1). NCBI lineage: Eukaryota > Metazoa > Chordata > Mammalia > Chiroptera > Vespertilionidae > Myotis > Myotis davidii. The sequence goes on along the minus strand of NW_006287083.1, from coordinate 10,828 downwards.
CTGGGTTGTGGGCACATCCCCAGTGGGAGATGTGCAGGAGGCAGCTGATCGATGTTTCTAACTCTCTCCCTTCCTCTCTGTAAAAAATCAATAAAATGTATTTTAAAAAAATATTAATATTTTGGTAAATAGAACAATCATGTAATGCTCACAGTTTTAAACACTCACTGATACCTTCTTGCTTGTTCCACTAGATTCTAAATTTCATCTCCAGATCCTGCAGTTACTATCTGTTAAGGAGGCAGCTTTGAGAGTATTTTTACATTCAGGATTCCTGCTTGGACAAGAGCCATTTTTAGAGAAAATTGATTTCTTCTTTGAATTCAGATCTGGGTAGAAGCAAAATGCAGCAGAGTAGGCAAAGAGCTTTTTAAACTTTTGTCACTCTGAGTTTTTATATATTCGGTATTAATTGCATTTGTGTTATACTTTGGATACTGGAATTTTTTATCTTTGGGCATATTGGGTCCTGTATTTTTGGACATGAGCCCTTCAGTTTTGGAAAAGTTCCCGTTATCAGTGTGGTTCAACAAAACCAGTTCTTGTTTTCTGGCATTTCCTAGGTTTACCATGTACTCTTATTCCCCCAGACCCGGAAATAGCTTTTCTTTCCATTACTGAAAGTTAATATTTAGAAACCACAAATCTGGCCCACTGGCTTGGTTTTGTTCTAGGCTTTTTCTGTCTATCTAGGGAATGCCTGTGGTGTGATATGGAGGGAAGGGCATGAGGACAATAGGGGCAATGCCCAGCATTACTTCGGTGGAGGCACAGTCCTTCATAAGTTAAACAAAGAATGAGCCCTCAGCTATACACAGTCGGGTCCAACTACAAACGTGGAGAGAGGGCTTCATACAGGGCCTCTGTCACTTCTGGCCCCAACTACAACCTCTCAGGTTTGACAGTATGTTAGCAGGTTTCACAGAACTCACTGGAAGCGTTTGCATTCATGACTACATTTACTGCAGGGAAAGGAATAATGTGTAGGGCCAAATAGGAGAGCTGTGCAGGCGCAGAGCTTCAGCTGTCCTCTCCCAGGAGCATAGATGGGGTTTCCTTCTCCTGACCCTGGTGCATGCCAGTGTACAGTGGGCTCCCACACAGGGAAGCTCACCCTTGGTGCCTTGCTTTGTATTGAGGCTTTATTACATAGGCATGACTGAGTCATTGCCCACATGGTTGAGCTTACTTTTACCTTGAATTATATGTTTGATCTTTCTGGTGTGGCGTCCTCCCCCCTGAGTCAGCTATCTCCCTTGCATAAATTATCATGTGTGATGAAAGGTCAGACCTCTCTTGGGGTGAGGACAAATTTATTGCTTACTCAGGCAGCTGACATTTTTATGGTATGTAGAATAGAAAGAAAATTTATTTATTTTTAATCTCTTTTCGCTCTAGAAATTACAGAAGAAATTCCCCTGAACACTTTGAACACGAAGACTGTGTATCTTTCTGTATTTCCAACAACGGCTGACTTCTAACTTTCTGTTATCAGTGTGGTTCAGTCAACCTTT
>NW_006287083.1:7364-9211 GCF_000327345.1 Myotis davidii | reverse complement strand
CCTCACAGCAATATTCACATTTAACCTTAAGCACCTATGTAGTCATGTTGGGAGAAGATTGCAATGTTACCTCAGCACTAGAGTTTATATCTGTACTTGAATTCCTTAAGTATAGAGGGAGGAAGTTATTAAAGTGACATAATGTTTATCCTTTTATGGGCTTTTAAAACCTTGAGGAAATGGATAATTATCTGGATTTCCTTGGATAATTTGATGGAATATATTGTTCCATTAAAGCAAGAAAAATAACCAAGCTTTCTCAGATAGTAAATATGTTAAAAGTAATTCATTCTCTCATTGTTTATAGAAACTTGAAATGTATAATCTTCAAAAAACACAAAAACTTAATAGTGACTTCTGTTTTAAGACAGTGGGCTAAGTTGGTTAGAGCATCATCCCAGTATGCCAAGGTTGCAAGTTTCTTTCCCCCATCAGGGCACATAAAAGAATCAACCAATGAATGCATAAATGAGTGGAACAACAAGTCTCTCCCCCCTCCCTTCCTCCCTCTCTTTAAAAGTCTTTTTTAAAAGATTTTTTTTGAAATAATGTACTAAATAAATATCTCATTTTACTTCTTCCCAAAACCCTATGTTTACAGATGCCCAAACAGAATTAGATGTGTGAAAACCCTATGTTTACAGATGCCCAAACAGAATTAGATGTGTAAGATTTATTGGGGGAATCATACATAAAAGATAAAGGGGGACGGGATAAAACATAGGTAGAAGAACCCGTCAGGCTACAATTTAGGTTTGACACCATGAAAATTTAAGAAAAAAGGAAGATTGATTAGAGAAAGTTGAGACTGCATTGCAAGTCTCAGAAAACCTTGATCAGGCTAATAAAGAGTCCAGATTTGGGTAGCTGTTCTTCCCTTGTCCGCCTTATCTACAGGTTTGTTTGTTTATGGTCTCAGTTATACAGTCAACTGTGGTTCAAAAATAATTCATAAGATTTTTGTTTGTTTTTAAAATATATTTTTATTGAATTAAGGGAGAGGGAAACACCAATCAACTACCTTCTGCATGCCCCCTGCTGGGGATTGAGTCTACAACCTGTAATCCAAGCAGTGGCCTCACAGTGTGTGATGATGCACAAACATGAGGCTGAGCCACACTGACCAGGGCCATAGGTTCAAATCCAATCTTGCCATCTGCAACACCATGGATGGACCTACCGCGTACTGTGCTAAATGAAATCAGAGCAAGACGGGTATCATATGATTTCACTTGTATATGGAATCTAAAGTAATCAGAAATAGAACATTCTGATGTTTGGGGTGGGTTAAAAAGTATAAATTGGTAGTTACAGGAGAGTCACAGGATGTAAAGTACAGCATAGGGAACATACAGTCAATAATGCGGTAACTGGTGCCAGATGGGCACTAGACTTAGGGTGATCATTTTTCAACTTACATACATGTCTAATCACTGTGTTGTACACCTGAAACTAATAGAATATTGTATGTCAGCTGTAATTGAAAATAAAAATTATTTTTTAAAAAATCAGTTTTAAATTGCACACAGCCTGAGTAGGTGATGAATCTTGAGCTGTTCTCCATCCTTTCTAGTCTGTGAATCATCCCTTTGTTCAGAATATCCATCCATGTGTTAGACGCTGCCTGCCCATTAGAGGACAAAAACTAGTGGCACAATATTTTGTAAGTAAGGGGGGGGAAAAAACAAAACAAAACAAAACTGTGAACTATAAATTCCCTGTACTTCAGTTATTAAAGAGTAAAAAAAGATACTTTCAGACAATTGGAACTAAAATTATTTGTCACTGGAAGACCTGTTAAAATTGGCTAGAGGAAGTTATTGAAATAAAAAGGAAAAAAACTTGAA
>NW_006287083.1:5270-6816 GCF_000327345.1 Myotis davidii | reverse complement strand
GACGAGGAATCCATCAAATACCATGAACAACCAAGATAACATGGCAGCCCAGGAACAAAATAAAAATTATCCCAAAAATAAAATCATGGGAATAGGTGATCTAAGTCAGCGGTCGCCAACCTTTTGGACCTCACAGACCACCGGTTGGTGACCACTGATTTAAATGACAGAGAATTCAAGATTTCAGTCCTCAGAAACAAGATACAAGAAAACAGGCAGTTATGAACTCAAAGTCAATGAACTAAATTAGTACTTTACCAAACATTACAACTTTTAAAAAGAACCAGACAAATCTTGGAGATGAAGGATTCAATAAAAGAAAAAAGTGAACTAGTAGGCATAGGAAATAGAGCTTATCAAACAGTTGAGAACTTCCCAAACCTATGGAAAGAGCTAGGTCTTGAATCCAAGAAGCAAACAGAACACCTAGTTACCTCAGTCCAAAAGGCCTTCTCCAAGGCACATTGTATTAATACTGTCACCAATGATGAGGTCGTGGCCAGGTTGAACAGTTGGTTAGAGTGTTGTCTCAATACACCAAGTTTGTGACTTTGGTCTCCAGTCTGGGCACATACAAGAAGCAACCAATAAATGGAACAAGAAATCAATATCTCCCCCTCCCCTTCCTCTCTCAAATCAATAAATAAAATAATGACAAAAATTCTCAAGACTGCCAGGAAATAGAACTACCTATAAAATAAATCCTATTAGGTTATCACTAGACTTCACAGCAGAAACCCTACAAGCTAGAAGAGAGTGGGGCCAAATATTCAAACTACTGAAAGAGAAATTACCAAACTAAGGATAAGATATCCAGCAAAGTTATACTTTAGATATGAAGGAGAAATAAAGACCTCTAGACACAAAGAAGCTTAGGCAATTCGCCACCAGAAAACCTCCATTGCAGGTAATGCTCAAGGAGGTTTACAGACATCCAGCATAGTTAGGGTTAATTTCTGACAAAACAAAAGTGGGAGATAAAGTTCTGAGCTTGCAAAGAAAAGTGAAGATTGCATGCATTCAAAAAAACCCACTGTATATCAAAATTAAAAAAAAAAAAAACTAATGGTAACCACACAAAACCCCAAAGGAGAGACGCATAATGAATCAGAAAATGTATGGAATACCACTTAATAGAAACACTAAGGAAAAGAAAACCCATGGAAGCACAGAGCCAGGAGAGAAAAGGAAGTGGCTAGCCTGGGCAGTGTGGCTCCGTGACTGAGAGTAAAAGCACATGCTCAGGCCATGGGCTTGATCTCCAGTGTGGGTTATGTAGACGTCAACTGATCAATGATTCTCATCATTGATATTCCTATCTCCCTATCCTTTCCTCTCTGAAATCAATAAAAATATATTTTGAGAGATTACAAATGGCTTGGAGTAAGGGATGCTACACTAATATGCTTCCAGGACCAAACTGGGATTACAACTAAAATACAAAAAAAAAAAAAAAACACAAAAAAACAAGCACCCATCCTGAATAATCAACTGAAGACTAGCTGGAGAGAATCCTGATAACCAAGGATGGAAAGTGGGGACCCCT
>NW_006287083.1:2561-5251 GCF_000327345.1 Myotis davidii | reverse complement strand
CCCTCTCCCTTCTTTGGAAAAAAAAATCAATAAAATATATTTAATAAATAAAATACAAAAAAAAAAGCCTGAGCAATCAATTGAAGACCAACTGGAGAGAACCCTGATAACCAAGCATGGAAAGTGGAGACCACACAGAGACTGGTCGGAAGGGTGGAGGTGCAGAAGGGCTGGCCCAGCTCCCACACAGCACCTGAAGTTCTGGAGAGAGATCTCAGCTGGGGTTAGGGTGCCACTGAGAACTCTGGCATCTAAGCCCTAAGTTGCGCCCCCACCCCACCCAGCAGAGAGCATCAGAACCGAGAAAGGTGCCCACATAACCTCTGGCTGTGAAAAGGCGCAAGGCTGCTGTCTGCCGGGGAGGGACGGCTGGAAATTCAGGCACCCTCTTAAAGAGCCAACATGCAAATCCTATGTGCAGCCACTTATCTTGGGCTCTGGCAGAGGGAGGGCAGAGTGGACTGGAGCTGTGTGAGTAGAAGCAAGGGTTAGGGGCTTTGAGGTTAGAGCTCAGAAGCAGACACCCTGGTTTCCTGTGCTGAGCCATTCCCCTCATGCTGTGGAGGCCATCTTTCTCAGGCAAAAACTGTCATCCATTCAGTTTTTGCATGAGGTAAGGATTAGCAAATCAGATCCAGCAATATATTAAAAAATTACACACCATGACCAAGTGGTATTTATTCCATGGATGCAAGGTTGGTACAGTATTGGCAAATCAACAAATGTGATACATCACAAAGAAATTGAAAGACAAAAAGCACATGATCATATCAATAAATGCAGAAAAAGCATTTGACAAAATACAACACTCGTTTATGATAACTCTCAGCAAAGTGGGAAGAGAGTATATCTCAATGTGATAAAGGCCATATGTGACAAACCTATAGCGACCATCATACCCAATGGGCAAAACTAAAACCATTTCACCCAAGAACAGGAACACGGCAGGAATATTTCCTTTTACCACTCTTATTCAACCTAATCCTGGAAGTCCGGGTCAGAGCAATCAGACAAGAAGAAGAAATAAAAGGCATCCAAATTTGAAAGGAGGAAGTAAAACTGTCATTATTAGCAGATGACATGATATTTCACATAGAAAACCCTACAGACTCCACCAAAAAAATCACGAGATTTCAATAATGTAGCAGGAGAACAAATTAACTCCTAGAAATGAATGGTTTTTTTCATAATATATTTTTATTAATTTCAGAGAGGGAGAGATAGAAGAATCAATGATGAGGGAGAATCATTGATTGGCTGCCTCTTGCATGCCCCCTACTGGTGATAAAGCCCACACCCCGGGCATGTGCCCTGACTGGGAATTGAACCATGACCTCCTGGTTCGTAGGTCAGCATTCAATCACTGAGCCACACTGGACAGGCATCAGTAGCTTTTTTTATACATCAATAATTCTTAGAGAAACTAAAACAATCCCTTTTACCATTGCAACAAAAAAATTAGGATACTAACAATAAACCAAGGAAGCAAAAGACTTGTACTTGGAAAGATACAGGACATTGAAAAAAAGTGATAAAGGAAGATATAAACAAGTGGAAGAGTATTCCATATTCATGGGTTGGCAGAATTAACATCATTAAAATGTCCATACTACCCAAGGCAATCTACAGATTCAATGCAATCCCTATTAAAGTACTGCATATTTCACAGATCTAGAACAAATACTCCAAAAATTTATATGGTAAGAAAAAGACCCTGAATATCCACAGAAATCTTGAGAAAGAACAAAATTGGATGAATCACAATACCAAATACAAGTTATACTACAAAGCCATTGTAATGAAAACAGCCTGGTACTGGCACAAGAACAGGCATATAGATCAAAGAATCAGAACAGAGACCCCAAGACATTAGGCTCAATTAATATTTGACAAAGGAGGCAAGAGCATACAATAGAGTCAAGAGAGTCTCTTCAATAAATGGTGTTGGCAAAATTGGACAGGTACATGCCAAAAAAATGAAATTACACCACCAACTTATACCACATACAAGAATAAACTCAACTCATACAACTTCACAAAAGGAAGCCACACAATTTAATTTAAAAATGGGCAAAGGACCTAAATAGACACTTCTCCTTAGTGGACCTAAAGATGACCAAGGGACAGATGAGAAAATGCTCAAAGTCACTAATCATCAGAGAGATGCAAATTAAAACAGCAATGAGGTATCACCTCACACCTGTCAGAATAGCTACTATCAACAAAGGGGGTGTGCATGAGGCAGACGGTCAATGATTCTCCCTCATCATTGATTCTTCTATCTCTCCATCTCTGAAATCAATACAAAAATATGTATTTAAAAAGTCAACCATATGCTGTCTTCCGATGACACATCTAAGCTGCAAAGACATATATGGACTCAAAGTGAAAGGGAGGAAAATGATTCTCCAAGAAAATAATATCCATAGAAAAGCAGGTGCAGCCATATGTATATCTAACAAAGTAGTAAAGAGAACAAAGTTAACAAGAGACAAAGATGGACACTTTCTAATGATAAAAGGAAAACTACATCAAGAAGATATAACACGCCCTGACCTGTTTGGCTCAGTGTATCCACTGGTTGGCCTGCAGACTTAAAGGTCCCGGGTTCGATTCCAGTCAAGGGCATGTACCTGGGTTGCGGACACATCCCCAGTGGGAGTGTGCAGAAGGCGGCTGATCGATGCTTC
>NW_006287083.1:0-873 GCF_000327345.1 Myotis davidii | reverse complement strand
CCTTTTCAATCCAGTAATCCTGCAGCCAGCACCAGCCTAACATCCACTTGCTCCCTGACCATGTATGTGAAGTTCACTGCTTGAAAGTGCCAACAATGTGCACCGTTGAGTGTGCCTTCTGCAGACTAGTTATCTCTAATTTTGTGGTAAAAATTGTTTCCAATAAAGAACAATAACACACATTGACAATGGTTAAAGCTGGGTGATTATGCCTGGAAGTTCCTGTTACTGTTGCACTTTTTCAAATATTTTATTGCAAAGATCAAGAAGAGTCATGTCTCAGCATTCTCTGCCCTTTCCAAGAAGGGGTGAAATATGCAATCAGATTTTATTTTGAAAGGTAAACTTAGATTCATTATCTCCAGTTGATTTTTTAAAATCATGTCTCAAAAGACATTTTCCCTCATAATTTCCTAGATTTTTTATTTTTTATATATTTTACTCTATGCTTATTGGAGGAGGGGAAGAGAGAGAGAGAGAGAGAAACATGGATCCACTGACCCGGCACAACAAAAGGTTGTATTTTGAATCCAAGGGTCCAATGCGGGGGGTGTATGGGAGGATGCTGCAACCAACTGAATCGCCTGGCCAAGACCATTTCCTAGATTTTGATCTTTCCCTTGAGTGAATGTTCTCTAAACACTATTTTTGTACCACTTACTACCTCATCTCAAGGCCTCCTGTTTTGTGTGTGTGTTTCATTGCATGGAATTGCAAAAACTTCCTGCAATCTATTGGCAAGCATTGTGTGGTAGTTGTGGACATGTAAACACAAAGCCTCACTCACTCACCTGGACTGGGTCATGCTCTGCAATCCGAAAGGATTGTAGGCATCCTGGCCTCACTGTCCTGGACTATGGACGCAGGAGTCTT
>NW_006287082.1:1253993-1255503 GCF_000327345.1 Myotis davidii | reverse complement strand
TCACCCGGGATTACCAAATGAGGCCCCGCTGAGGAGGAGACGTATAGTGAGGAAGGACAGAAAACACCTGGAAGGGCAGCGAGGTCTCCAGAGGAGCGGGCCCAACCCCAGGGAGGGAGCACTGTGCTACCAGAGAACCTCTTTCCTCAGAAAAACAGAAGCCGGGCCAGGCTGAGCACCAGAGTCATGTCCAGCAGCCGCAGGTGTAACACCCAACTGGGAACAGGAAAAGCCTCAGAGCTGCTGGCTGCCTGGGAGTCTGGACCTGAGACCCAGCCCAGAGAGGTGGTCCCTGCAAAAGGTGATGCCGCCAAAGGGGAAGGCGGCTCAGCGCGGTGCTGGTGGGGAAGCAAGGCAGCAGGTTCGTTGTTGTTTTGTTTTTGTTTTGAATCTCTAAACCCAGAACACGGGATTTTTCTGTTGCAACTACTCACCTGAGGCTTTGGCGCAGGGAGGTGTGGACTTGAGGTGTGGGAGGAGAGGTGGGGAGGGAAGCAGAGCAGGGAGAGCTGGGAAAGCAGTGGCCAGGAGCCCTGCATTGGGATGCTCATTGGCTTCCAAACCTGAAAGGCCATTTCTCTGGAGAGGAGCGAGCCCCTCCCAGTAGCCTCAGGGCAGGTGATACAGCCTGCCACGCCCTGCAATTTGAGCTTGACAATTGGAAATAAAGGCAGAAGCCAAGCTTAAGAAAAACTGGCCAGGGCACAACCCATACATTTTTGACTTCTACAGTCCAAAATCATCACGATTATGCTGCAAATAAGAAACTCTCACAGTAGTTAGAATTCAAAAAAAATGTTTTTTCATCATAAAACTGGCCTAATACACTGAAAGACTCTTGCTCTGAATCTGTCAGTACCATGAATATGTTGCCAATGAGGGATTAGTTCCACAGCTTAATTAATATTTAAATTAATATGATTAATTTGGAAAAGGGGTCCAGTATTTCTTTTTTCTCTAGAGTGCTATCATGTCTATAAGCAGAGGAAGGAATCATTGGTTTTAGGCTTTTACGTTCTTAAGAAGCATTGTGTCCTAATTTTGAAAAAAGCTAGCTCAGCTGATTCAGTCTCACAAACCAAACGACTTACAGAAGTTTGTGGCTTTAAAATTAGAATCCTATAAAAACCCAGAATTCATACATGCAATGACATATATTTTTGTTCATTGAGCTCAAGAAATATCAAAGTTACTTTTCTAATGAGGGTATTGTATTTTTAAGAAGACAATCCAGTTATTGGATAGGGGGCCCAGGTCAGAAAAAGATAAGCAGCACAGAAAAGGTGTTGGTGCCACCCACATCCCAACTTCACCGTTTCCTAATTAAAGTTACTTTGGCCTCCGTGTCTCTGTAGGCGGGGCTTTAGCAGGACATCAGTTGACTCTAGGTATGTGGAGTAGCGGCCACAAAGCATGACTCCATACTTGACAGCCAGCAATCTCATAAGCGAGAATGATTATATACAACTATGTACAGTACATAATACTTGATAATGATTATAAATGGCTG
>NW_006287082.1:1252444-1253699 GCF_000327345.1 Myotis davidii | reverse complement strand
TTAATCCATGCCCATGGATGTTTTTACAGAGAGTGGAAGGGAAAGGGAGAGACACAGTGAGAGAAATATTGATATGAGAGAGACACATTGACTGGTTGCCTCACACCTTAGCCCCAACTAGGGCTGGGGATCGAGACTTGATCAGAATCGAAACTGGGACCCTTCAGTCCATAATCTGATGCTCTATCCACTGAACCAAACTGGCTAGGGGAAATCAGTCTTTTTTTATAAGTAAAACTACACTGTACATTTATTATTTTTACTTTTTACAAGCTGTGTATTTATCATACAACCCCTACTTTTATTGTATGCCAGTGTCACTTTAGTTTTTTTAAAAGATATTTAGTATGATTTAGCAGATTATTTGGGGCCTCTGGGAATACTAAAAAGTGTTTCCATATAATTTAATGGTAATTGTTTCTTCCCTTTGTGCCATTTCAGCTTATACTCTATTTTTGGACAATGGGAGAAACCTGTACATAAATACACAGCATATGTTCAAATGCTTTAGTTCTCCTTTTACTATGTCCTACACATTGTTTTTGGTATTGTGGAATGTGAAGTGTGGTACATAAATTAACGCATGAGAATCTTTTACTTTTTATGGTTTAAATAAATCTTACCACAATTAATTTTCAGTGGATGGAGCAAAGTGATGATCAAATTTAAAAACTGGAAAAAAGTGCAATGTGGAGCCTACCATTTGAAAATGTTCTGCTTCAGATTTTGTTGGTGGTAGCTGTGCTACAGAAATATACTGAATTTTGCTACCTACATGTTATATTTTTGTAAAGCAATTTTTCTGGTTTACAGTTTTTCTTCTTTTTTAAAATATATTTTTATTGATTTCAGGGAGGAAGGGAGAGGAAGAGAGATAGAAACATCAATGATGAGAGAGAATCATTGATTGGCTGCCTCCCTCCTGCATGCTCCCTACTGGGGATGGAGCGGGAAACCCAGTATCATGTGCCCTAGCTGGGTCTTAAACCATGACCTCCTGGTTTACAGATGATTGCTCAGCCATTGAGCCACACTGGCGAGGCTCCATGCTACATTTGTTACAGCAATTTTATTCTGCTTGCCAGTAGCATTACATTGTAACAGCAGTTTTCACTAAGCAGTCCTATATAAGCTATTAAATTTTTAAAGTAAAAACTTTGGTATTGGAAATTATTGCATCTCTAAAACCAATGTCAGATTCATTCATGCTGTCGAGAACTATTATAATTTTATGTCTATAAACTATATCACTTTT
>NW_006287082.1:1250606-1251107 GCF_000327345.1 Myotis davidii | reverse complement strand
TTTTTAAGAAATAAATTCATAGAAAGTTTTTCATAAAGTCTGGGCTGTTGAAAATAAGGAAAAATATAAGTAAACATGAAGTAAGGCCTTATACATAAATTATAATTATGACTTTCTATTTTAATTTGTAAAAAATATACAATATTAGGTAGCATTAAATACAATACCTAACTATTATATGTATACATATATGTACATATGCATATATATGTACATATAAACATATATGTTGTTACATATTTGTAACTTACTAAAGAATTCAACAAAGTATGTCAAAATACTGACATGAGGCCTGGCCCTCTGATAATATAACCGGTCTGACTTTTCTGAATTCTCCTGCTTCTATAGCCTTCCCTTCATCTTGCAGCATATGAAATAAATTGTTCTATGTTCATAAATACTCACTCCAGAAAAGAAATAACCTTGTACATGTGAACAAATTAAGAAGTCATCTCAATCTCTAGAATTTTCCCCCCTCAAAGTCAATTAAATCCTTTTCAA
>NW_006287082.1:1248445-1249575 GCF_000327345.1 Myotis davidii | reverse complement strand
AGTTGCCTCTTTTACCCAAACACCTTTCCTAGAACTAGCTGAGTAGGCAAACATCACCATCTATGACCCCTACTAATTTTCACCAAGGCTGGCTGTATATCTTAACAGGTGACTTCTGTGAGAATCTCTTATGTATTAACAACAAACATATGTGTTCACAACAAACAAGACAGCTTGAGAACCTCTCCACTTCATTATAAGCAAGGAGTCTTTGTTATAACACTGTCTTTATATATGAAGTGTCAGCAATACTTTGAATAGAATAGAGAGTTGGAAGTTGAGAAGAAAAGATGAAACGAATGGAAAGGCAGTGCAGGGTTGGTTGGTTGGTTGTGTAACGAGCTCTGTGAAAAGTAAAGGGACCACTTTCTTTGTTATGGCAAAGAAAGGAAGAAACTTAGACATTGGTTTTGAAATGTTGATGAAAACAAGTCAGCATATTCTGCAGATCTGTCTCCCATGCCGTACTTTGGTGTTTCAATAAGAGGAGCTAATCCTATGTATTATGGAAAGTGTTGGAAATTCACCGCGATGCACGTGAAAATTTCTTCCTTCAGTTTTACCAAGTTAAGTAGAACAATACAAAGCTTATATCTCAAGCTTCTGAATTTACCTTTTCACCCTGCTGAAGTAATCAAAGCAGAGAAGATAGCCATTGACAGAGACAATAGATATGTTTGGTTTTGATCTTACATTAATGAGTCAAAACTTTGAGACTTAGAAATTGAAAAATCTTTCAATATCTGTTGCATGAATAAACACCAAATCTGGTTTCTTACATATTACATTATCATTAGATAATGAAGAAGCTTTATGGAATGTGAAAGGGACTAAGGGAGGGGTCCTCAAACTTTTTAAACAGGGGCCCAGTTCACTGTCCCTCAGACCGTTGGAGGGCCAGACTATAGTTTTTAAAAAAAACTATGAACAAATTCCTATGCACACTGCACATATCTTATTTTGAAGTAAAAAACCAAAACGGGAACAAATACAATATTTGTATTTGCATGTGGCCCACGGGCCGTAGTTTGAGGACCCCAGGTCTGGGTAATATGCTATATGTTATGTATAATCTCATTTCATTATAACTCTAGGAGATAGAAATTATTATCCCTATAATATAATAAAAA
>NW_006287082.1:1240082-1247835 GCF_000327345.1 Myotis davidii | reverse complement strand
ATGGGAGTCATGAAACATTTGAATGGAAAATTACAAGGGAAATTACATTAGATTAGACCACAAAATGATGCATTTCATTGCAAAGTTTCAAACAATGTCTGTAGAATGTTAACACTTACCTATGATAGATAATGATTTACTATATAAGATATGTAAATAAAGGTGATATATCACTGATATTTCATCATAAAAGAATCCCATTGAAGAACTAAACAATTTTACCATAACCAATTGCTTTGGTATTATGTTCGCTTACTTCAAAATAAAGACTATGTCTTCTTTTAGGGTATACTAGGTATACTCTCTTTTTTAAAAAAAATTGATTTTTTTTCTTTTTTAGAAAGAGAGGAAGGGAAAGGGAGAGCGAGAAACATCTGTGTGAGAGTAAAACATCAACAGGCTGCCTCCTGCATACCCCCTACTGGGGACAGAACCTGCAACCTGGCCTAACAGGGAATTGAACCCTACCACCATTAGGTGTATGGGACCACACTTAACCAACGAGCCACACAGGGTCTGGGCCCTGATTTCCCAAATCTAGGCAAGAGTTTCACATACATACTGGTCCTTAATAAAATAAAATGGGGAGATTTCAATAATAGACACAATAACAGGTAAACATAGGTAGTAAACTTCAAATTCTTGAGAAATAGCAGATTTCTAAGAACTTACACATTGGTAATACTTAAAAATTAAGTTCAAAATGTCATTTCTGATTTTCATCTGTAATATGATAATTAATACTGCGAAGCTAACACAGAAATTAAAGATTTCTTAGCACTTTGCTAGAGAATTGATTTTAAGAGTTACTATTTGACCTCTTTTATAAAGATTTAACAGATGAAAAGGCACTCAAGTCCTAGTAGGATTTATAGATGAAAGTTTTATTTTTTTTTAAGTCATGAACAGAGAGCATTGAACATGAATGAAATACAAGCAATCATGGGCCTGTCAGCATTTCTATTGGAAACTTCATTTAAGAGAGTTTATCATCTTTTTCATCTTTAGAAGTTATGGAGCTGGAAATTGGCATACAAATTAGCAGCCTGGATGCAAATTTGTTTACAGGAAAATTTGAATCAGTTCAGCTGTTTTGATTTAGACGTTAGTCAAAAACCCTTAACTCGGGTTTTCTCTATATATGTGAACACTGAGTAAATATTTCGTCTAGACCTCATAGCTCAGTCCATTAGAGCACAAAGCCAATAAATCCAACGTATCCTGTGTTTCATCTCCAGGAGATTCCGTTGTGTTTATTCTGCTTGTTCTCCTAACTTTGATCTGTTATCTTGCAAATGCAGCTTTTAGCAACACAGAGCTCAATGCTATATAGAATATGCAGGTAGATCAGTATAAATTCACTATGAACATTTGGGGGAAATTCAAATTATATGTCCAATAACAGATTCAGAAGAGTTATTTTTGTATCTGAAAATATAATTTAAAGACTGCAAGCCAAGTCATTCCTAACAATTGGAAATTACCTAAAATTAACAGTATCTTATTATGCTTTAATAGAATAAAAGAGTAGACTCATATTCACTTCTCTATATTAAAATACTCATAATAAAATACAGCTTAAACTTACATTTTTTAAAGTATCCACTCAGTCCATAAACCTCAGGTACCCATTATGTGGTGTTATAAGAGAAAATAAAATTAATATTTTTTCAGAATTTCAAATCAGAGAACCCTCATAGGGTAAACAAACAATAAATAAATAAAATATATGCCCCTATAGAAAACTAAAATAGATATTTGAGAAATTAGAATAATATAAAATAATAACACGGCTGATAATTTTATTAAGTAACTATGAAACAAGCAGTTAATGGGAATGTGAACAAGCTTAAAAAATGTATTTTAGTTAGTAATCTGCTTCCCTTCCCATCACCAAAATCATCAAAGCAAAATGTCAAGTCAACTTCTGATTTAAAATTTCAATGAACTCAAGTGAATTATTATAAAAATAGAGTCAATATTAAAATAAAGAACTTGGCTGACAATCAATTCTCAACATTACAAAACTTCTGGAATCATAATTAGAGGAAATAGACTTGGAGACAGATTGTAGAGGTACCTTCATCTCTGACTTTTGCCAACCATGGAGAAATCTACATCTAGCTGTTGTAAGATGCAAAACTACTTAACAAAATAAGGATGTCCCATAAAAAAAAAGTGTTCAATGTAACAAGTATGCACTACAAACATTGTATATAAGGGTATTATTAGGATATATCAGCTTTAAAAACTTTAAATGTAGGTAAAAATAACATCTCTAAAATATACACCAACAAAAAATAATTTTTTAATAATGCAAGAAAAAGGCTAGTTTATGTTGGGGGTGTCTGAAGTTCAGAAAGGACAAAGTATCGCACTTTTGTTACATATGAAAATACATTTTATCACATTCACAAGAAAATGTAATCTATTCAATAGGTGTATTTTTATAGATGATAATATATATTTCAATGCTCCCATTTAATTTTTAGGTTAACCTTTAAATTGTATATTAAGTTTCTCATTTACATGTGTGTATGTGTGTCTCCTAACACAATTGCTTCAGGAAATACTGGTTTACCGTAAGTCTGGTTAAGATTTTGGGGTAAGCACAATGTGCTTTCATTTCGAGAAGCTTTGCTCCCATCAACCAATTAGGAACAATTAAGGAGGCTCATAAGGCAGCATCCAATAACGAGAAATGTGCCTGGTACAGGAAATGTAAAGACTGGCTTGCACCCTAGCTTGGGAAGTCACTTCATTTCTCTTACCTGCTACCTCTTTGTGTGAAGATAAGCAGCTACACCTGTACATTTTACCAGGATGTACTTACGGAATGAAGTAGACTGTATTGATGGAACTTGGATATGAAGATTTTAAAGTATCTTCCCTTGGCCCACAAATAAATCTAATGTGCATTTCCTGACTATTTGACACTAGTCTAGGTAGTAAAAATAGGTTTTCAGAGTTTTCCCATCCTTAAAATTCTACAAAATCAAATGGAAGATTAAGGTACCAAAAGGAACAAATTTATTTTACAAGGATCATAATACAACTCATAAACAATTTTTATGCCCATACATTATTTTATATGTGAAGTCCATAAGTTCATCTGCATTCATAAATTGTTCATTTTACTCAAGACACTGGGTTGGGACCTAAGGGTTATAGTTGAATTGTTTTTTGCACTTAATGCACTAAAGAGTTTTATGTATTGTATCAACATATTTAATTTATGTATTACTGCATATGTACTTCACTTACTATTGCTTATAAAAGTAGAAAATATCTTTCACATTTATTTTATAGAATCTTTTAGAGAATAACGGAAGACAAGTAAAATATGTTGAAAAATTAAGAACCTGAGAAGTTGTATGCCACTGTAACTATGAGATATATAAATAACATAAATATTAATTTTAGACTTTCTTTTAAATTAAATTCTTGAAGTCTCAATTTATCTCTTAAAAATGAAAAGATTTCATTAGTAACTTAGTCATTTATAGCTTTAGTTTTTGATAAGTCTATGAACTCATAAATCTATTATCATTTCAGGTTTCACTCAACAGCTAGCTAACCATATAATCTTGGAAAGTCTATACACCTCCCTGGCCTCGAGAAATGTGGGTAATTTGTAAGTGGAGATAGTAATCTGTACATAGGAGGTAACAGCTACCTCCCAAGATGCTTGAAGAATTCTAAGCAGGAAAATGAGGGAGAGAATCACTGTTTAAGATGTAAATGACACACTTAATAAAAAAGGGCTTAGTATACAGGTTCCCACATAAGAAAAAAAATACATAAAGAATTATGTCCTGATACTATTTCCCAAAACATAACAATGTCTTATATCCTCTCTCTATATGAAGTACCTCTGAACATTTTGGAGTCAACCAGATGGATTCGTTGTATAATAGAAAACTATGGCGGGAAGGCTTACTTTTTAACATTATTAAAATTTAATAAATCCACTTCTGCAGAATCTATTCCCACTTATAAATTTCCTTTCAAAATGGTATCCAACCATATTTTTAAATGTAATTTTTTTAAATTCCTACAATCACTTTAAAATATATAATCATAACTATTCCCTTAAAATCGACTAACATAAAGCAAAGACAGGAAGAAGACTTTCATAATCTTGACCATTACAAACTCAGCTTTTAAGAGATCACTCATTACTTTTCAATCACATTTTGAACATCTAAACTCCGCAAATTTACTAGCATTCATTATTTTGGATATTTTACTCCCATATCTTAAAGAAAGTTAAAAAGATATCTCCCATATCAATAAAATTAAAGATAACCCTTAATATCATTGCTTGTTTTTTGTGCTATTAATATTTACATAATGTACTATTTTTCCTATGGTATAGTTTTGAATTACAGCATTTTCTTATATAGACCATGTCAGAGAAATATGCACATGAGAAAGCAGGTGAGAGAGAATGAATAAATTTGATGTTAATAAGACTTAAACATAATGAAAATGCAGAAAAAAATTAAGAACAGATTTTCTAGATTTCAAAGCCTTTAAATATGAAATTGGTCCAGATTATAAGAAAAAATAAATAAGAATTTCATTCTAAGTACTATCCCTCAAAGTTCTCTGATACATAAAAAGCTGCCAATACACTGATTTTATTTTTATAGACATATTTTTATGAAATAGATTATTAAAATATAATTATTTCTTTGATATACATATCATATATTTTAGAAACTGTTTTTCATAACATAATTATTTCTTTTTGTCTTCTACAAAACAAGTGGTTAACATTTTTAAAATTTTACCACACAACATATAATCACTAATTGATATGTGGTACGTAAATATTAACTGTTGTGATTTTCTTCATTGGTGCCATCTGAGCAAGCTCTGTAGCAAAACTGATAAGGCATATTACAAAGAGAGTTGAACATGAACTTGAATGTCAATGATCTAGTCTCAATTCTGGAGCTAATGATCTTCGTAACCTAGTAAAAATCACTTATCCTTCCTAGGCATGTGCATTTATTGTATTCACATATTGGCATGGAACTAGCTGATATTTAAGAATCCTCCCAGCGCTGTAAACACCATGATCTGTGACAAGATGAATAACACAAGTTCATGTAATTGCATTAATTGAGCAATATTAAAGTAAATCAATATTGAAATGTAACAGATGAAATGAGCCCAGGATCAGGGGTAACATTTTGAAGCTATGGGTCTGGCCTTGATTCATAGAGCCAGCACCTGAAGTAACGGAGTAACGGTGATAAGTAGACATTTCGGAGTGTTTCTCAAATGGATAACAGCCTGGGAACTTAGCCAAAGTGCAATAATAGCTAGTGAGAAGACGCTGCATTTTTTATTTACTGCTATGGAAAAGTTAAGGCTGCTTGTGTGAGGGATAAAGTGTGTGAGAGTTCATACTGGCTTTGCACATGGACGTGTATTTTGATAATACTGACGATTGCTAGTGTTAGGCACTATTTATGTTACCTCTAGAATCTCCGTATGGTCCTACTGATATTTTAAACTTTTTAAAAATAGATAATGAAAATGAAGCTAAGGAAGTTGAGTTGCTAGTAAAATTATTTGACATCAGGGTCATGGTGGCTCCAGAGACCTTGGTCTTTCCACTTTACCCCAGTGATCCATAAATTTTAGAGTGCATCAGAAATACCTGGATTACTAAATAAAAATAACAATGTCTGTGCCGAACTCTCAGGGCATCTGGTTCAATAGACCTGTGGTAGGGATCTGAGAGTTCATGGTTCTAACATGTTCCCAGAGGGTGCTACTTGCTCAGAAACATTTAGAAAATCATTGTAGAGCAACCACTTAAGAGCCAGTAGAATAATATTGTGAGATCTAATGCCACATGATGGTCATTGATATTCCTGTTAACCAATTACAAGGTATGTGATGATGCATATTGTAATGGTCTACATTTAGACTTCTTTGGAGGAGATTTCAAACTGGGTTTTGGGCAACAAGCCATCATTATGTAGAAAATATTAATCCTTCTGAATTCTCAACAGGCACCAAGAAATAGTTTAACAAGGGGCCTGATGGCATGACACGTCTCATGGCTGCAAGATGGGAGGATTGAGAGAAAGTTGACCATCAGTACTAAGACCAGGAATACTGGAAGACATTCAATAAATTGACTTTTTTTTTTGTAAAAGTGATAATCCCAATGAAAATGGGAGTCTCATAAGGGTCTAATTCTGAAGAAATCTTGAAGACATGGGGATTGATCTCCCTGGACAGAACCATGAATCACCCACCCACTCACTTTGAGAGAAAAGATGAATTTGCTAAGAATAGTGTCTATCATCCTTATCAGACAGACCTCATCCAAAATCCCAATCAGAACTGCCATTGTATCCTGAAATTATAAACCCCTTTAAGTTACGAGTAAAGCGAATGGGAGAAAGAATAGAAACAGGAGTTATGTTTTAATGCATACATAGATAAAATAAAATTGCCTTATATTTTACTTGTATCTCACACATCTTTTCATAATCTCTTCCTTTGCAAGCATTGTACTTCTAATCTCCCAAACATTAGAATTCAAAATACAAGATGGCATATTTTCTCAAATAGTCACGTTCCCTAAAGTAATAGGTTCCTTGCCAGACATATGGTTGGGTGCCTCTAGCAGTGGTTCTCAACCTTCCTAACGCTGCAACCCTTTAATACAGTTCCTCATGTTGTGGTGACCCCCAACCATAAAATTATTTTCGTTGCTACTTCATAACTGTAATTTTGCTACTGTTATGAATCGTAATGTAAAAATCTGATATGCAAGATGTATTTTCATTGTTCACGACCCACAGGTTGAGAACCAATGAATACAATCATTGAAAGTATTTGATATCCTGAAGTGTTTTCTAGGGACCCTGATGGATACATAACGTCACCTCTTGGGACACAGGGAGAAGTGTAGTTGGAGCCTAAGGAACTGAAGTTTAGTCTGTTTTACTTATTACTGTTTGAGATGGTAGAAAGCATTTAACATCAGTGTTTGTTTCCACACAAGTACAAGGCATTATTAATGTCCTACTTCTCTTACCACTTTCTTTTCCCAAATCTCACTTTAATAGAGTTTTACTTACACTATATTTAGAACAGTGTAGATTCCATTAGCTACTGCTTCATTGTATTATTCCATTGTTTCTGTAGACACCAAATTGTGTGTTCAGGGAAAAGACATGTATACCCCAAATATACTTAGCTACCCCACAAATAGTAACTCTGATGAATGCCATGAACAGTTATAGCTCCTGCAACTGAGTCGATGCTCCTGGAGTACTTAATATAGTGAGTAATTACACCCCCTTTCTCCTTGAAGGATCTCCAAGGAGCTGGTATCAGATTTGCAAGAGACTAAAATGTGCTCCTTAATTATTTCTGCTCACACTTTTGCTACAGGGGTGTGTGTGTGTGTGTGTGTGTGTGTGTGTGTGTGTGTGTGTGTGAGCTCGTGCCCTCCCCAAACCATTAACACCAGAAGATTCTGGGAAATATGTCGCTGCAAAAAAAAATGACATTTCAGAACAATTTCAACCAGGTAACTGTCCAGGGCAAGTCCCACTCAGAATCCTGGGAATTGTGCAAGCCTTTTCGGGGCGGTGAAGTGGGTTGGCTTAGCTACTCGGCAGAGCCCAGCCTCCCCGAAGGCGCGGTGCTCATCTCCGGGAGCAGGGACTCCGCCTGGTGCCCGGGGGCGTCTCCCTTCCTTGGGCATCCTGCTTCC
>NW_006287082.1:1237448-1239711 GCF_000327345.1 Myotis davidii | reverse complement strand
CGGCGCCCGGGGTGACCCTGCGCGGTTCCAGGTCCCCTGCCCTCTCCGGGGTCCCACTGAGCCACTGCGGCGCGGGAACCCCGGGCCGGGCTCCTCTGCTGGCGTTTCAGCGACGGAGCTGGGGTGGGGGTGCGGGCGATCAGAGAGGATCAGCAACCCCATGACCGGTCCCCCGGGGGGCTCTCCCACCCCAGTGCCTGTTGGGGTGGACGCTGGGAGGGGGCAGCACTGTGGTCAGCTTGGGGAGAGGGAGCCTTCCTGGGCGCCTCGGTCAGATGTGTGGCAGCCGTGGCGCAGCTCCCCGACCATGAGTCTGGGGAACATCAACGCACTGCTACCTACCTCCCGTTTTCGTTTCCTCCTCGGACTCCCCCGCCCCCATTCGCGAGGCCTCCCAAAGGCCCCTCCGTGTCCATCCACGTGGACCTTCCCCTCCGAGCAACACACACACACACACAAACACACACACACACACACACACACACGAATGCAGGCACGCGTCACGATCCAAGTCAGGCACTCGGGTTCAACCCCCGAGGTCCTAGGAAATTTTGGGGAGCCTGGCCTCCTAAAAGAAATCACTAACACTCCCAGAGGAAATCGATGGAAGGGAGAAACCCCGGTCCAAACCCCGGGCCGGACGGGGACGCGGACTCCAACGCAAAGGTCGCCTCCCAGCAGGAGTCTCCCTCTCGCAACCCCCAGGGCAGGGTTCTGTGGGTGGCGGTGGCCTGGCGGTGGGTGGTCCTTTGTGTGCTGTGATTGTTTGGCAAAGACGTTAACCCACCCACCCCTCTTTGAAAAGCTAATTTTCTGACCTGTCCGGTCAGACGCTCAGTCTCGAGGGCGGGGAGTGAGGGTGTCAGCCCTGAGATCGCAGGGTGGGGGCCCCCCCGAGGCTGGGCGAAAGGGGGGGCAGATCTTCCACCCGGCGGACACCTGAGACAAGACCCTGTCCAGCAGTGATTCACTGGGGGAGGGGGGTGAGCCCCAGTCTTGCAGAAGAGCCTTGTGGTGGGAGTGAGACCTCCTCGGAGTTCTAAGGCCCCAACGTGGATGCTTCTGGAAGTCCAGGGTCCCCAGAGAAACCCCGGACGCGCGCCCTGGCTCCCACCGGCTGTGGACCGAGCAAGGTCAGTGTGTTCTGTACCTTCGGTGCACTGGGCTCTCGGGAGAAGGCGTGCGGGAAAGCCCCCCACGCGTGTCTGTTTACGTGGGCGGGACTTTTCAGCACGACTTGGCGATGCACAGTTTCTCTCTGAGGGAGACCTGGGCAGGCACGCTGCAGCTGCATGCCGCGTTTCACAAACCTCGGCCTGCCTGGGTTTGTGCCTGTGTGTGTCCGTGGGAAACCAGCGAGCCTCCCTTCTAAGCAGCCCCTGCCCTGCGCCCCCCACCCACCCACACACCCCCTTCCAACTGGCTGTCCTGCAAATGTAGATGATGACCGTGGAGATAAAACCCCCAGAGAAGGCTGCCTCTCTCTCCAGCCCCACTCTGGAGGTTCAGGCCTACTACCCAGGGCCACCGTGTCTTCTATGCCGAGGCGATGCCTCCCACGGAGCCCCTAGTCTCTGCTGCTGCAGGCAGAGGGAGAAGGTGGCGGGTGGGGGCACAGGACACAAGGTGGACACCTCCAGGCGGGGCTGCGCACTTGGCAAACGGTGCCCCCTGAACTTCTGCGCCCTGGAGCCCGCGTGGGTGAGACCTGCCAAGCCTTCCCAACGGCGCCCCTTCTGAGGTCTCCCGTGGGCCCGGGGGTGCAGGAGAAACCGCGTGGAAGACAAAAGCGGGCGCAGGCATGCGGGGAGACAGCATGTGTGCCATTTCGGCAGGGCCATTTCGGGGAAAGCCTGGAGACTCAGGTGAAATGGGCATGAGATGGGGAGAGAGGGCAGGAGGCGCAGCAGCCCCTGGCAACGTTGGCACCGCCAGCCCTGAGGGCGCAGGTCTAGAGCCTGCAGCCTCCACGTTGGTTTCTCAGAGTCTGAGGGCAGCCTTCCAAGTTGTAAAGTAGAGGAGGCGCCTTCCAGGTGGCAGATAAGTGACAGTAAAGGACCTCACTACCCTAAACACGTTTTCCAAACGGTCCGGAGAGCCTTGGTGCTGGGCCCGGACCAAAGCAGAGTGTGACACTGGACTCTCTCCCCCATGCCCCCCCAAACTGAAATACCCTTAGTGGCGACCCATGGGCTTAACGCAAAGTTGTCAGGAGAGGAGAGGGGGTCCCGTTTCCGGTGCCACTGGAAGCAAAGGCGGGCGC
>NW_006287082.1:1235693-1237178 GCF_000327345.1 Myotis davidii | reverse complement strand
GAATCGAGCTTGGAGGAGCAGGTTGAGATTGCAGGGCTGTTGCCGCCAGAGAGACCAGGGCGACTTCTTGGCATTTCGCGATGTACATTAAAATTCGAGACAGGCCACCACCCATCATGGGTCCTAATAGAGGGAGAGGGAACCCCTCCACCCAAAACATGAATTATCATTTCCACGGAATGCAAATGGGCTGCCTTCTGTTGGGGGGGCAGCCAGCTGCAAGCTGGACAATAAACTGTTTCATAGGGACTCGGCGGATTGCGGGTCGGAGCGGCGCTCGCCCCTCCACAAAGGAAGAAGCGGCCAGTTTGTGTTGACAGCCTCGGCGCGCCTGGGCCAAGACACCCCCGCCCCCTCCACCCGCGACACGCACACACCACCTCCCCGTGACACACGGACGCCCAGGGTTTGAAACTAGCTTCACTGAAAAGCGAGATCCATCGTGTCTATGAGAGCTGACATGAGTATATGGGGAGGTGATTGTTCAAAAATGATGGCATGAGTCACAAACACCTCCTGAGTATTCTTGGCAGCACTTAATGGGTAGCAGGGTGCAGGGTAAGTTGTGGAATAGAGCTGGGGGGGGTCTATTTTCTCCCCCCCGCCCCAGGACAGTTCTCCTTCCAATGATCCTGACCGCCCCCCTTGCCTTCCTGTTTAAGAATAAATTGTACACCCCACCCACCACCTCCCCTTGTCTGTGCATGTGACACTCACTCTACCTGTCTGAACGCGGAGACTTGCCGGGGATTTTCTTTTTGGTCGTCAGCTAATGACTTTCCTCCTACCTTCCTTCACCCCCAAAGGGTGGATCTGTATACTTCAAGGTGTCTCAGACGGTTTTCTAAAGCCTCATTTCAAGCCAAACCTCTACCCAAGGAAGCTCCCCTACCATGTACCAATGGATAAGAACCCACATAGCATTTGTTCACATATCCATGAAGATATTTTTGTAGGTGTGCGTGTGTGTGTTTGGGGGGGGGTGCTTGGAAGACCCCGGTGCCCTAATGCATTTAAAACCACCACATTCCTAGCATGTCGGTAACTTTCCTACCGGAAAGGGTTAAAAAAAAAGGCATTTACAGAAGTGCCTTTAATATAAATATTCCAACGCAGGCATCAAACCCGACTGGTTTGACTAGAAATCAAGGTAATCCCCACACCACCCAGAAAAGTCTTGCAGAGGAATTCTGCCTGGACCTCCACTAGTTAGAGGGGCTATCAGAACCAACTCACGTATTCGTTTGAGCATACTGCAAGAATATTTATTGAGCACAGGCTCAATCACTGCATTGAACGCCAAATCTGGCAAGCAAAATGCATTTCCTATCCGAGGTGGGGGGAAGAAAGGGCTCTGAATCAACTCCTTCTTCAGGATCATTACGATGATCTTATCGGTGCAAATTACAAAGTAACCCTACCAGCCTCTCTCTGGTGACGAGTCAGCTCACCTCCATCCAAAGCAGACGGGACCCCCACCCCATT
>NW_006287082.1:1233909-1235447 GCF_000327345.1 Myotis davidii | reverse complement strand
AGCAGACCTACCTTTCACACAAGACACCGTCAATAAAAAGACGAGGTTCCAAAACGTAAATCCACTTTTAATCCCCATTTTCTTCATCAGGAGGAAGTGGAGGCGGCCACATTTAGCGCATCTTCTCTTGCCAGGCTCCCGGGGGTTGGATTCCCTCGCTCGGCTCTCTCCTTGGCGGATCCCTTTCATGTTCTCCGCGAGCTCCCGACTCCTGCTCCCCAGCCGGCGCAGTGAGTTGTTGCTGTTGTCGGTGCGCGGTCACAGCTCGGAGTGAATGGTGTTTCTGGGATACCACAGCAACCTTGACGAGGACTCAACCATCTCTCCGGCGGGGGCACAGAGCCTCCGTACTCTGGATTCTGTCTTTTCTTGCGCGTTTTTTTTCCCCTCCACCGAAACCTACCTCGATTCTAGCTCCTTGCAGGAACCACCAGACACCACTAGTGAGCCTGTGAAAGCCCAGCTCCGCTCTCCGACAAACTCCCCACAATATTTGCAATTCAGGGGCTTGTGTGTGCGTTTTTTTTTTCTTCTTCTTCCTCCTCCCCCGAATAGATCAATTCTGCCTGTAAAAGCAGCCCAGGAAATATGATGTTAGTGAGCTCGCCATGGCAGCGGGCGACCACAGAAGCATGTGAAAGGAATATTGTAATCGGAGGGTCGGGATTGCTTTTGGGGAAACCGGGGTGAGAGGGCATCGGGCTCCATCGATGCCCACGCGCTACAATGGGACATGTGTTACTACTGTAGCTGCAGCATAATTCAGGCAGGCGCCTCGCCTGTATCACCCGGTGATTGCATTGAAAAGGGAGAGCACAGAGCAGGGTTTATTTGCACACCGGCATTTACATATGCAAATGCTTAACGCGCAAACCGGGAACCGGATTTTCAGGATTCGGTAAACCGATTTCATCCGAGACCAGGCCGGGGGTGGAGTGGGGTGGGGAGGGGAGTCAGAGTCATTTCCCCCCAATAGTTCGCCCTTTCCTCGTCCCTAGCGCCTCTCCAGCTGACGTGTGCCGCCGTTCAAACTACTTTATCTGGGGTAGCTATCTAGGACGGAACCCATTTGTCTGAATTCTGAATCGGTCCCAAATATGTAAATGGAGGGTTTCTTTCAAAACGGGAAATGCGTGTATCTGTGCAGACGTCTGGGCTCGGCAGCCCCGCACACCCCCAAGGGTTAAGACCGTCCGAGGGAAGAGCTCTCGCGCCACCTACTGGCCACGCTGAGCTCGTCGGCTTCTCGCTCCCGTCTCCCGGGACCCCCTTTCCCTCGTCCCCCGGCGGGTGGGAGCTGTGTCCCGAGCCGGCGTGCTTTGTTGTGCTGTCATTTTCCTAATTTCCCCCCTAGCTGTCCTAGATCTCACCCCCACCACGCTCCTCAGACCAGGCGCCTGACGGGTGATCGGGATCTGACCCATCTCAGCAGAGGGGAGGGCGGCAGGGCCGGTTCTGGAACAGACGGATCATTGCGGGGGCCTCTGGCTCCATCCGCAGGCGGGAGGCAGTCGCGGGGACCGGCATGGATCTGCCGG
>NW_006287082.1:1227615-1230750 GCF_000327345.1 Myotis davidii | reverse complement strand
GTGATTGTGTGTGTGTCTGGGAGGGAGTGTGTGTGTGTGTGTGTGTGTGTGTGTGTGTGTGTGTGTGCGTGTGTGTGTGTGTGTGTGTGTGTACGTGCGCGCTTTGTGCTGTCGTGAAGGGTAAGAGAGCGTGTTTATGCAAACTAAATGGTGATCTGGGAGCGCCAGCCCTGCAAACGTCAGATCAGTAGCCGGATCAACCACCTAAGTGGCAGCTCTGGCATGGATCACAGTCACCATGTCAGGGTGAGTTGCTGCTGCTGTTGCTTTTGCTGGGCTGAATAAGGAGTTAGACGCAAACAGGTCCTTGGACTTAATGAGGTCACTGGACAAAACCCTCCTTACCAGGTGTGCAGAGGTTAGTTACCGCCACTGAATTCACTCTTTTACCCAAAGGGGGGTAGGGAGGACTCTTGGGTATATGTACTTTACTTGAACACATGATTATTTAAAGGGAGGAGGACTTTAAACAAACAAAAAAACACCAAAAATCTTTATTTCCCAAAAGTCAGGAATATTTTAACAGGAATTATTGTGCAAAAAAACAAAACAAAACAAAACAAAAAACTTTGACTATGGGACTATCATGACTACTACAAGATACCAGTTGCTGGTATTTCCTTTCAAACATGCGAATTCTGCAGTCCAGTGATCTTTTCCTAAACGAATCCTGCCTGTCATTGTAATGTGAAGTTGTTAAAAGATTTATCTACTAGTTCATAAGACATTGAACAATACTATAGTTTCTAGTTTCTATAGCTCAGAGTAAATCGCAAACTTTTTTTTTTTTTACTCTGCTCGCACCTCCTAGCTCCTGAGACCGAAAGGAAAGTCCTATTGTACAGATGGGGAAGTTCAGGCACAGAGAAATCCAGTGTTTATCCTAGGCCATCATCAGAAGCATGGCCATTTAATCGAATACATTTCGTGCTGGATCACATTCCTGTCTTTTAAGCTAAACCCACTCCTCTTCAAGGGAGCATTTCCACAGCTCTTCCAGAAACATAACAGTATCAGCCAGAATCCTGCATGAGAAGTCCCGGAAAAATACAGTGTCGACATTTGGGAGGTAGAGCTCATCTATCTCATCTGATCTGTAGGAAAACAGCACAGTTGTGCAGCGCTTTATTTAAGACTTTTGGAAAGAGAAGATAAAAAAATAGCTAACATAATAGCAAACACTAAGTCCTGTATGCCCGACATTGTGTTATGTTTACCTGGCGTATGTTATTCAATCTCAATACAACTTGCTGAGACAAGTACGACAATCATCCTCATTTTATAGGTGAAGAAATTGACACACAAAGATGTTAACTATCTTGCTTTACTCAAGGTAATATGTCTAAGGGGAAATATGAACCACTGCTGTCCAATTTCCCAGTCAATAAGCTTGCACACTCTGCTCTACTATGCTAGCTTCCAAAGATGCTTGCTCTAAAATAGTCTAGTAACAAAAATATAATTGTTATAGTAAATTTACCTGTATAATCATAGAAAAAGGAAGTTATAAGATAATCTAAAGGTGATCAAGTTTAAAATATGTATGTAGACATATAAAGAGAAAACCTTTGTTTCTATTTGCCAGTTACTACCACCACCATCCTTTTTTTTCTCTCTCCCTCCTTTTTTTTTTTTTCTACTTGCAACCTATTGATCATACATATAGGTCAAGGAAAAGAGTGACTTGGCAAGGATCATTAAGCCAATCACAATGATTAAGTGTCCTTGATAGCTTTTAAAAAGACTCTAGATCAGAAATGGACAGGGTTTTTAAGTGCCAGGTTTCCATTCCTTTTCAATTCCCCCCCCCCCAAATACTTATGTAATATCATTAAGCGTGATCTTTAAACAGGGCTCAGATGGCTCTTGAAAGGGAGAAAATAAGCACCTTTTCAAAAATTGCTCTGTATTAGACCTGATCCTCTCTATGTATTTACTCTGGTTTTAGCATCATCGGGGCCACATCACAGAACAATGAGCAAAGCAGAGGAGAACACAGTGGAGAAAGAGCAACAAAGACTCGAGAAAGGGTTCCTTTCAATTTTTAAAAGAATTGTAGATCCTTTTGACAGAGTCCGCGAACTTAGAAAGTGTTTTTCTTTCTTAACTGATGTCACAGAGATACAAGTTTCCATGAGTATGATTGTCCAAAGGCAGTATTTATTTTGTTACAGATACATTGCTGCCTTTTAGAGCTGATAGCTCAGTGATTGTAGAGATACACTTTTCAATTAAAAGGCTCAAATTCAAAACTGAGTCTGTGGGGAAAATCTAGTGAGAGGAAACTAAAATTTTTAATGATCTATAAATAATCAAGCAGGCCTTCCCCCCTTGCTTGCATTTTTTTTTATGTTTATATACAGAATTTGTTGCTGGAGAGTAGGAGAATAAGAGGAGCTTATTTCCTCGTTTTTCTATAAATGTCCATTCTTTGAACTGTCTTTTCTAACCTAACTCCTGGGAAATAAAATATTTGAAGGTAAATGTTGAATAATGAGGGAATTCTAATGCAAGTCTATAAGTTTTCCTTGATTTGCAATAGTTCCTATTCGGGTGAGGAGAAAAGAAAGAGATCTAATGTTCATGATAAAGCAACTTTTTAGAAACAATCATATTTAAGAAGTTCAATTATGAGGTGGATGAAAGTATGTGTCCTGCTGTTAATCAGGAAGCATTGTTGAAAGATGGAGACAGGCTCTTGGAAATGCTACTACGTGTGCCTTCCTAGGCATTCTTATATCCTGACTCCTCTGAATTTCATGAATAGTGAGGCTTAGCAGGCATTCCAGCCTTTTTAAGCTTTAATGACATTAAGAAGATCAGAGAATAAAGTTTCTATATTACATAAGGGTAATAATAGTCAATTTAAAGAATGGGAGAACAGAGAAATTTTACAACTGAAGACAGTATCTGTTGCTGTCTTCACATAAATGAATCATACTTTGACTCAAAAAAAAACAACCCACACACAAAAACTTATTTTTAACATGAACAACATACATAATAAATTTAGTACATTAACATTGAAATTTTATTTTTTCTCTTTATTGATTAAGGTATTACATATGTGTCCTTACCCTCCCACCCCCCACTCATGCCCTCACCTCCCTGGTGTCTGTGTCCATTGGTTAGGCT
>NW_006287082.1:1218220-1226048 GCF_000327345.1 Myotis davidii | reverse complement strand
TATCTTCAAGTAATAATAGTGAATGTCAGTACAGTATAACCACTTTAGGAGAAATACCTGTAAAATGCTAAGATGTTGGGAGATTATAGCTGGGGGAATTGAAAGAAAATTCAAGAAAGAGATATACATTTGAGCCTTTCTAGAACATCTAGGAATGTTTGACAGGAAAATACCTTGGAGGGGAGGTTGTCTTCCAGAAATATAAGTAAACTTTATATGCTATAAACATATTTAGGATTTAGTCCATTAAGGTTAAGCGATACTTTTAGAAAAGACATGGGAGATGAGGCCAGAAAGATAAAATTAGTTGGAGAGGAGTGTGAATTAGGAAGTAATGAATCCCTGACAATAATTCCAACACTATTTTCTTTAATGGACCATAATGATTGGTCAGTTCAGGTAAACCTCCAGTGGCACATTTCTTAAGCAGCTCAATCAATGAATTGTTTCATTGAATAAGCAAATCAATTGGTTTTGGTATTTTGTATTGCAGTGCTTTGTAAAAAAGAATCAATTTAGCCTTTTAGTTGATTGAAGTCCTCGGGCATTTATTATAAACACACTAAATAAGGTTCAATAATTTTTAAATTATATAAGATAATATAAATGTAATATGTAATATATAAACTATACAACATAATATCAACATATGATCTGAATCTGTTACTAGACCTAGGATATTTTTTTTCTTTGCTTATGAACAAATGCTATATTTGAAAATGCATAATTTACCTCATTATCCAGTATATGGATACCAACCTGAATTTTGGGAGATTTCACCTATTTAGGTTAGGCTTGAATGAAGTACGAATTGAATGCATTACATAATATTTCTATATGGATATCATAGTCATAGGATTTTTTAGGAGATTAAGCTACCCCTTAATCACAATATCATAATAACTCAATTTGTCCATTTAAATTTTTTAGAGGGTGTTTCTCCTGGGACAAAATGAATCTTGTCCTTTATTTTTCCCAATTAGCTTTGCCCTTTTCTAAACAAAAACAATGACAAAACAAATAGCTCTATGCCTGGTTGGAAAGCTTGCTCACTCAAGTGATGAGCAGATAGTGAGGAGAATGGATGTGACAGATGAACACAAATTCTTCCTTTCCAAAGGAAAAACAATAAAATCAATGCTTTTCTGAGTCTGGGTCAATATGCAGTGATGTCTTCAAGATAAACAAACAAACAAACTGGCATTGAAAATGCCTTTAGGGTAAGAGAGCTATCGCTTTTTAATAACAGAATGCACCTTAATTTTTCATCTGTAAAATGAGAATAACTGCTTGCTTCACAGAATTTTAGTAATTCACTCAACAGGTATGATAGTATAAGAAATTACCTTATCACTCCATACCTTTTCATAGTATCTCTAATTTTGGTTGAATAGTGTGCCCCCCCCAAAAAAAAAATTTGGTATTTCCACACGCTAACCCCTGGAACCTGTGAAGGTGACTTTATTTATTTTTTTCAAAGAGTCTTTGCAGTTATAACTAATATAAGTAAAATCAGAACCTTGAGATGAGATCATTCTGGAATTACAGTGGACCCTAAATCCGACGATGTGTCCTTAAAAAAGAAAGAGACTAGACACAGAGACACAAAAGAGGAGTCAATGGGGAAAAGGAAGCAAAAATTGGAATAATAGCCAAGAAACACCAGAATGCTGGCAGTCACCAGGATTTAGGAAAGGGGCAGGGAATGAATTCTCCCAAGAGCTTCCAAAAGGAACCGATCCTGCCAACATCTTGACTTTAAACTGTGTGACAATAAATTTCTATTGTTTTAAGGCACCACGTTTGTGGTATTTGTTATGGCAGCCCTAAAAAACCGCAGCATCTGAAATAGCCAAGACATTAATCTGATGAGCATGGCTACAGGATTTCAATTTGATGACGGGTTCTCCTTTCTACCTCCACCCTAACTTTGGAGCAATCTTAATTGTAATATTTTGAGATTTCATAAATTATTAATATTCCTTTATTTCAAAAACAGGTATGGATTCCTTTGACTCTTATGTCTTTTAGAATGAATTTTACATAAATATTTGAGTCTGATCTAGAACCCTTAAGCCCTACTTGAGTCCTAGCTGCACATTTTATTCTCTTCCTAAAATCTCAGACTCAATGTAGTAATATTGCACTCGTCTTCTTTCATGCATTCCTTCACCAAATTTTCTTCTTCCGATTGAACGTCTCTGTAATCACTCCATTTTTCATCCCAACTGCTGAGTCAAAACCTCATTTTTACACCTCTATTCTTCTCCTAATTGCAGTAGAACTGAACACTAATATATGAAAATATTTCCTTTATATTCGACTCTACTATGTATCTTTTCATCTATTCTACTGCCATCACCTGAGCTAGGTAATAATGATCTCATGCTTATGTTAGTTCCAAAGTTACTCTGTTTTCAGGCTTGCAGCTTCTACTCCATTCGGTCATGTACTATGTATAATCATTTCATCATGGCTCTTATCTTCTCAAAATGCCTTCTTGTCTCTTCATTATCACTGTCTTCAAGAGCAATTGCTGGTCTTAACTCTCATAGTCAGGCCCACTCATGGATGTTCCCTCTTTCTGCTGAGTCCATTCTGATCAATGTACACACTGAACATGTCTGCATTCTGCACTTAAGCCTTTGTTGATATTGCTCTCTTGGCCTTTAATACTTGCTTATCTTTCACTAGCCTCTCCAAATTTCAACTTTGAATTCAGGTCTTATTTTCTCCAGTCCTGTGGTATTTGTTAATTTCCATGGAATTTAAGCATATCATTTTTTAAGACTATAGATTATTTTGTGACATTTATACTACTTTGCTTTATGTACATTTTGTTATTTACAGTTATTGTCCTTATAAATATATTAAAGTATGTTAGGGTTTATTTAAAATTGTATCTTTAAAATGTCTTCAATAAACCCTTTTTAATACCATACAATCATACATTTACCGAATGCCTAGTATATGGTATTTTGGAAATTTAACTCTTTGAGTTTATCCTTTTTTTTAAAATTGATGGAAACATTGGTGTTTATAAAGTTTGGGGATTGGGGAGAGAAAGAGAAAGAGAGAGAGAGAGAGAGAGAGAGAGAGAGAGAGAGGGAGAGAGAGAGTGCACATTGTGCAAAGAAAGCAGGGAAAGGAAAGTGTTGTGTCCACTAACATTAATTATAATAAAAGGTTTGATAACTAATTTCAGAAAGAGTACTCTGATTTCTTCCTTGGCTCTGAGACACCCCAATTTCCAATGCAGAGGCAGTTCTGTCTGTTTGGCAGATTGTTTGAGCTGGAATTAAATGTGCACAGCTGGTACCATCTGCTGCAAATTCTTTAATTCTTGTTATCTCTCAAACAGCTTTTGGTTTTGTTTTATTCATAATTCACTTATGGAGGATGAGGAATACCTATTGGGCTCTTAATAATGGCGTCTTAATGGATGTATTGCTGGTTCTCAGATGAGTAGCAGACAGCAGTGCTCTGATTTATCAATATTGCTACGTATCTACTTAGTTCACTGATGACTAGACTGACTTCTGAACTAAAACCAAGGCTAGTTTTAGGTAGTCCAACAGAATAGTTTCTTAAGTTTATATATTTTAATGTTCTTATTATTTGAAATAGTTCTTATATTTTTATCAAATTTCTTTCATTTCTTTTCCTACTTATTTCACAATGAAAGCCTAGAACTTTTGAATCATAATTACCTAGGCAGCAGACAAAAGCAGAGAAACCTAGAGTTTATTCTTAACCTTCTCTGCCCCTCACCTATTCCAAAATTTGTTTTTCAGTATTTCACCTCAGTGTCTTCTGTGAATCTCATCATCCCTGCCTTTGTGAGGGCCTCACACTTCACACCCCCAGGCCAATTCAATGCATTGTCTACTGAGGACTTAGAGTGATCTTTCTGAAGCATAATACCAATTAGTCTCTCTACTTAAAAGTCTTCAATGTCTATGATTTCTTCAAAATATATTTGAAACATCTGTGAATTTCTACCAGTTGCCATGGCTCCTTTTCCCTGACATTTACTCTACTTCTGTTCCCACTTTGCCTAGAAAACTGCAGAAACTGCAAACCAAAATTCAGGTGACTTGTGTGTGTGTGTGTGTGTGTGTGTGTGTGTGTGTAGGATTCATTTCTTATTCTCCTGGGTTTGAACAAAATGGCCTTCTTCTGTTTTTGTAGAAATTTGTGCATAATCCTGTTAGAACATTTATTGTCATCCCCCCCATTTAGTTTTTGTATTAATGTTTGCAGTCCTGATGGACAGAGTGTATTTTTCCCCCTTTAAAACTTCAAATACTAATACAGGACCCTGCAATATTGGACATTTGGTAAGTTATTTAATGGATGAATGAATAGCTTAACAACTACATCTTTAGTGGACTTGGCAGGAAAGAATTCATTTCATAGTGAATAGTGGAGGTTCCCTTGCAAATGAAGCACGAAAGTTATTTTAATTTGGTAACAGACACAAAAACACATATTTTGGTTTTCCCTTTACTCGGAGATTTGTCTGATCTGGCATCGATAAGATATATTATGCTCAGGGCATCCTGCTAAAATGCAGAAAAAAAATATGGGGAGGCTTTGCCAGACCAACACATTGTGTAAGTGTCTAGTCACAGTATTTAAGAAGATAGTACATGGAAGGAGAAAATGTGCAGGAAAACACAGCACTTTTCCTGGTATTACAGAAGTCATGTTGAAAACCTATTTATGGCATTTGGAGATGCTTGCTGGTCATTCTGCAGAGCACTAGAGAGAGATGTTACCACATAGGCCTTTTTTGTGTGGCAAATCATGATGTTGTGTTAGTCAAATTCTGATCATGTTGAAAGGTTTTCTCTCTGGAAGTGATACTTGGATTTTTCTGTGCCATATATGGGGGAATTTTTAAGATTTTGGTGTACATCAGAATGACCTGACAACCTAATGTATCTAAAGGAATGGGAGCAAGGCCCCTGCATTTTAAACATGCACCTTCGTAGCAGGGGTTAGAAGAGGATACGGAATTTCACATAGGTCACTTTTCCCATGAGAGAGAATAGACACCCCACCCCCAGGTTTACTCGAACAAGCTTCTGGGTGCCAATGGCTATTTAATGAATGGAAAACAGTTGTAGAAATGTTAAAGAAAGAAAAAACACACCCTCTTTTATGATTTATTTAACTGAAATATATACATATTTCCTCAATAGAAATTATAGTACTGGATTCTTGGGATGCTGTTTTAATATCTGAAAATCACTAATCAGCAAACATACAGAGACCCTGGGAGAGCTAGGGCAACGGGAAAGAGCATGTCGTTGACTTGTTGATAAGTAAGTTATGCTGCTGCTCAGGTCAATAGCTCTGCGTCAATTATTTTGCTATTCTTACAAAACTTGCATGCAGAAGAATCCTGAAATTGATCATCTTCATGTGAATAGCACAGATAAATGTTTAATGCACCTGTAAGCTTTTATTTCCTTTTTCCTTTGCAGAGCAAACCAGTGTTTAATTCAGAAGTGGCATGTAATCAACAGCTATTGCCATTTACATCTAACAAATTTACAATGTGTTTATTTGTTAGGAAATTAATGAATGCAGAATGTTAAAATATCACTGACTTCTACACATTGCATTTAAATGTTGTGTACTTGAGTAGCTCTATCAACCCTTCATATTTTTAGAGACTATCTATGTGATTCTAACATGGCAGTTTTTCAGTATTGTACATATATCACAGCAATAATACAATTATTTGTCTCAGTTATTCATAACTATGGGAGAATACTTTTAAAAACATATTCTTATTGATTTCAGAGAAGGAGAGGGATAGATAGAAACATTCGATGATGAAAGAGAATATTCAATCGGCTGCCTCCTACAGGCCCCACACTGGGCATTGAGCCTGCAACCTGGACATAGGCCTTGGTCAGGAATTGAACCATGAGCTCTTGATTCATAGGTCAATGCTCAATCACTGAGCCATGCTGGCTGGGTGAGAAAACCTTTTTTGAATCAGAATTTCTTAAATGTATGAGGGCATAATTGTTTAAGTATTATTCAAAATATTGTTTCAAAATGCACATAGGTCCTATATTTAAAATAATTGTTTTGATGACTCAAATAGTAGGTATTAAAATCAATTTTTATATGGTGGAATATGGATCTCTGATGTGACTCTTATGCTTTGGTTGACAAGAAGATTGAATTCAAATTGCAGCTCAAACCTCATAACAGTATAGGGTCATCAGACTTGCTTGTCTTTCACTCTCACTTTTGTTAGATGATTTAGACATGATGTTATTGAGTATTATTCAGAAATTGCTCTAGCCTGCATATGACTCCTGTCTAACCAACATGCACTTAATAGCTTTTGAGATACTTATTTTAAACAATAATTTTTGGTTTTGAATGTTTTTGCTTTTCTATTCATATCATATAATCTCAATTGTTAAGTTTTTATTTATAATTATGCCAGTATTATTTTTGTTCCCATCACCATTTATCCTCCCTATCCCCTCTTCCAACTCCACCCATCCCCCTTCCCCCTGCAATCACCACATTGTTTGTGTCCATGAGTTTCTTTTTTTTTTTAATTACCCTTTGATTTCTTTTCTAGGTATTACCTCTCTCTCCTTGTCTGTAATCTTTATAGAGCTGGCTGTCAGGGTTTTCTGGAGATCCCTAGACATACATGGGCACAGGACTTAGCTTTGATCATTGCGACTTACTTTAGATGCTTTGAATCTTGAACAGTGTCAAAAAGACTTGAAAATACAGCTGTGAATTAATTCCTACTACATGAAAATTTTTATTTACCTGGTCCTTCACTTTTCTATTCTATTTTTTTAATTTTGTGAATGACCCCAGTATCTCTAGAGCTCTTTAATTAATTCACATTTTGTATCTGCTAATCAGAATTGATTTTTAATGCTTATCCCCACAATAGTAACAGGCCTGTAATGCCTACAAGGTCAAGATGGCTAATAAAAGAATAAATACATACATAAATAAAAGTCTTAGTTTGAAGAGTCCTCTGTTTGAGTTTAAGGGTTTTTTCCCCCCACTTAGCATAATGTTCTCCTAAGCCAGTAAGAGAAAGATAAGTACCATAGGATTTCACTCATATGTGGAATTTAATGAAGAAACTAAAACTACTAAGCAAAATACAGACAGATTCGTAGATAGAAAGCAGGCAGACAGCTCTGGTTGTGTGTGTGCATGTGTGTGGGGGGGTAAGGTGGGGGCAGCGGTTGGGAGAAGGGTGTAGAATTGAGCCGAGAGAGAGAGAGAGAGAGAGAGAGAGAGAGAGAGAGAGAGAGAACTCATGGACATGGACAACAGTATGGTGATTGCGGAGAGGGGAGGGTGGAAGAGGGTATAGAGGGTATAAATGGTGTTGGAAAAGGTTTTATATATATATATATCTTGCATCTGAAACCTTCCTTAAGTTAGATATGTTAGATGAAAAAATTAATTTTGGCCTCAATGCGGCTGTTTTCTTTTTTATAGACATGTTCACTATTAGCTCCATTATTCAAAGCACTCTCATTGTCACTGGTTATTACTGAGCACACTATCACAACCACAGCCCTTAGCTTCTGTTGCCTTTGCCACCATAAAGGCACCCTCCATTTGTATGGATACGGTACACATTCTCCAGGTCCTTGTCCGGGTTTGATTCCAGTGGGCGGTGTGGAGGAGGATGCCAATCAATGATTCTCTCTCATCATTGATGTTTCTATCTCTCCCTTCCTCTCAGCCACTCCCACCCCCCAGGATAAGCCCCCACTGTCCCAGTAGCCGTGTCTATTGGTTATGCTAATTTTTG
>NW_006287082.1:1206915-1218008 GCF_000327345.1 Myotis davidii | reverse complement strand
GACTGACTGCTCTATTAATGGACAGTGGTAGATAATTTGAGAATGGTGAGTTAATTTACTACCTTACATTTGTTTATTTGTACCAAACCTGTGAGGCGATCAAAATAAGAATTATCTTTGGGGAATTTAAGTAGCTTGCTGATGGTCACAAGACATGCCTAGTGGGAAAGAAAAAAAAATTAATTGTTGCCCTGGCCAGACGACCCTCTTGTTCCACACGTCAGTGTGTTTTTGCTGCTAAACCTTGCACCTGCCATCTTTTGAGACCACTGTCCTTGGCCGTCTGTATGGAAAACCTGAAATGGCCGGGGGTCTTTGTCCCACCTTCTTCCAGAGGTTGCTCATGGTCACTGCTTATCTGGTACGAGAGAATAAAATCTCAGTTCCTTTATTGCAAGATGGACAAACTTTGTGTCATTTATATTCCAGTTTTCCTCAAGGGACTAAGCTGCATATAAGACTTCACCTAAAACGGCTTGCTCTTGCCTTTCCTTGTACCACACTGACCCATACTGACCCCCTGAGGCAAAACAAAAATGCGTGCCCACATGCAAACTTGCCAAAATAGTTTCCTATATTTTAAACCCAGTAGAAGAAGTTAGCGGGAGCTTTATATTCTAAAAATGACAAAATTCAGCCCGGTGGGCATGGCTCAGTGTTTGAGCATTGACCTATGAACCAGGAGGTCACAGTTCGATTCCTGGTCAGGGCACATGCCAGAGTTGAGGCTTGATTCCCAGTGTGGGGCATGCAGGAGGCAGCTGATCAATGATTCTCATCACTGATGTTTTTATCTCTCTCTCCCTTCATTTATGAAAACAACAAAAATATGCAGCTGAGTCTCTAGCATAAACTAGAAATGGATGTTTGAAAAAATGTCTGAGGGCCTGGCAGGCATGGCTCAGTGTTTGAGCATTGACCTATGAACCAGGAGGTCACAGTTCGATTCCTGGTCAGGGCACATGCCAGAGTTGAGGCTTGATTCCCAGTGTGGGGCATGCAGGAGGCAGCTGATCAATGATTCTCATCACTGATGTTTTTATCTCTCTCTCCCTTCATTTCTGAAATCAACAAAAATATATTTTTTAAAATGACAGTATTCAAAGTCCCGTGCTGCCCTATCTCTTTGCACACTATTGTCAACTGTCGCAAGCCTACTTTGCAGGAGGGCTGGGGACCCTCTGCTGCTCACAGGGCTGTTCTTGCTGCTCAGTCGCAAAGGGTTAAACTCCAAACCAAGAGCAGCACAGCAGCCTGTCTGACATTTTGTTCATCATGGCTTTTTGCATTAATTTCTGCTTGTGTAAGATATTGCATGAAAATAGAACTTACCTTCATTGCTGAGATTTGTGGTCACCCGAGTGAGCGTCTCACTTGCTTCCCACTCATGCAGGCCTTACTTTCAAGTCCTTTTCTCGTTTCTGCTGGGCACACCCCTATTTTAAATCATTTGGCCCCTTTCTCTGTGTGTTCTCTACTAGTGGATATTGTTATTCAGGTAAATCCTTGATTCGGGGTCAGTTCTAGGACAGCCTATTCTAAAATAGTGAATAAGCACGACTTGGATTAAGTCACCGAGTGTGGACTTTTGGCCAGTATTCTTTCTCTGCCACCAGACTTTGCCATGTTAAATAATTCCGCTGCTGCCGCCTAAGATTGCCTTAAATGCATCCATCTGGTTAAGTCTTACAAGAAACAAGTTCATCATTTTATACAATTTACGTTCATTGTACTTGCTTTACATAGAATTCAGTGCTTATATTTTTGTTCCGCAGAAAGATTATTAGCTATCTACAGTTGAATGCATGACTGTTTTACATTCTAATTGTGTATATTTCTAAATCAATTATCTATCTGTAAATAAACATTTGCTATTTTATAATCTCAACAACCTTGGGCTGTATTAGAAACACACAAACATTTGCTGTTAGTCAAATTAGGAAACATTATTTTAATGTACAAATTATGGTACTTTAAAAAGGCAAATTCATTTTTACTAACCAGATAAAAATGAAAGCCACCATATCAACTAAAGAGATAATGTAGTTTAGATTTTGTGCCATTAATTAAGAACAAACAAAAATGATAACTCCAAAATAATTTAAGTTTCCTTTTAGGAATTATGTCTGTTTGTAGAATGAGTTGGATAGAATAAAGTAAAACTTTACGTTTTGTAGTCATATGACACCAAATAATTAATGTAAGTGAATTTTAAATACTTCATATGGATAAAACACCACATTAAATTATACACTTTAAACTCAAAAAGGCCCCATGAGTTTTTCCATATAATTCACTTTATACATAAATAGGAGGACTTTCGTTTTCAGGTGTCCAGAATTAAGCCAAAAACCAGTTTGCTGGAGATGGGAAAGTCAGGGTGCCTCGTCACACTCACTAGGGGGAGTTTCAGCATTTGAATGAGGTATCAGGGGGTTGGCCATATTCTAAATCCGACCAGCCAGGAAAGCACTGCGGAGATTGTTGGAATTTTCTAAGCCTTGATCTCTTATATTTTTATACCATTAACTAAGACTTTCAATGATAGAATAGAATTTCTTACCCTTGAAATTTTAACTTACTGACTCTATCAAATTGGTACTGTTGCCTTTTTGTGTTTTGGGACGTTTCTTCTATTGTTTGATTTTTTTTAGTTTATCTTTATTGTTGAATGTATTACAGATGTTCCCTTTGTGTTTTTTTTCCCCATTGACTCCTTCCACGTCGGACCCGCCCATGTATTAATTTAACTCAGCTATTACAGATTAATCAATTAATATATTTATTTCTCCACCTATTTATCCCCTTAATAAAGGTTTATGGAAGACTTCCCTGTGCTACACTGTACAATCACCCCCCAAAAAACAACACATAAACAAAGTAAGGCAAAGTTCTTGCCAACAAGGAATTTGGAATTCAGTGGGAGACAAACAACAAGACACAATAAAGCATTGGCATTGCAATGATAGGAGCTACAAAATTCAATGGGGCACACTCAAGAACATTTTGTTAATTTTTTAAGCTAAGAAAAATATCATTAATCTGACATTTAAAATATGAATAGAATTTTGTTATGTCAAGTTGGGTGGATGACTGGTGGGGACAAGAGTTACAAATTAATGAAAATAAAAATTTTACATGGTTAGAGAGTAGGAATTTAAGAAAGGGAAAATGGAGATCTCTGAGCACTTACTTTTATTTATGTTTTTGTTGATTTTAGAGATAGAGGAAGGAAGAGTGAGTGAAGGAGGGAGGGAGAGAGAGAGGGAGGGAGAAAGGGAGAGAAAGAGACATCGATGCGAGAAATACCAATCAGCTGCCTCCCGCATGCACTCTGACTGGGGTAGAACCCGAAACCTGGGTGTGCCTTGATTGGGAATATAACCTGTGACCTTTCAGTGCACAGGACGATGCCCAACCAACGGAGCCACACTAGCAGGGCCATTTTAATTTATTTTTGACACAGTGGTGTCACTCACAGTATTTATTCAAACAACCATTTTTTTTCCAGATCTTATTTTCAATGATGATGAGATTGCCGCAATAACTTCCCAGTCTCCTTAAATGTTGAAAACACAATGGAATTGTGGATATTGACAAATATGGATTGGGGCTTAAAGTCCACAAAGTTGGATCAGGAAGGGAATTCAAGGAAAGGGAAGACAATGTAGAGAGATAATGAGATTGAAAGACAATGTCTGAAAGGTATAACAAGCTGGGAAAATAATTGGGAACTAAGATGGTTGAACTAGAAGATGCAGCAGTGCAGTGGCTGATGATAATGTGTTAGATGTGGGCATGGATTCAGGTGGTGGTGATGGAAGAAAAACGAAAGTATTTCTTAGAGATGAAGTTATAAACTCAGAACAGGGTATTCAATTGTCCACGTAGACATTGAGTCATCCAGAAATATAAAGAACTTGGAGTGGAAGGATGAGTTTTATTTTTGAAAGGGGAAAGCAAGATAGTAATTATTTAACAAATGTTGATATAGAAGGTGGCATATGCATACCATCTACAGAACATCTGGGCTTTTTCTGGAGTTTAGAGAAATAATGAATGTTCTGGAAGATAGGTTGAAGTTAGAAGATACGATCATGCCTATATTCTAACACTGAAGTACTATTTGTGAGGACTCTGCAGTGAAGAAATCTCTTTCCATCTAGAAGTGTCCATAGATTAATCATGAGGTACTTTCATATTTTTAATATATGACTATATAAAGGTTTTGAAACATAGTTTGATTTTTAGTACATCCAAGTCCAAATATTTGAGTTTTTAAATTATTGATCTATCCAGTAAATAGGATTTGATGGGTACCACTTGATAAGACTGTTAGGAATTTCTTAGTTATTCATATGTAACAGAAATATCAAAATCCTTAACTCAGAAGTTATTTTTAGGAGGGTTATGTTGAATAATATAATTAAAGAACATAATATAATAGATAATACTGGATAATATTGATCAGAAAAATGAATTGTTTTATTAAAGGAAGGAAATGTACCAATATAAGGGTTGTTAATAACAATAGAATGTATTGCTACCACATTAAGGGGAAACTATACATGTGGCTAATATATTATGGGTGTTATAGTCCAAATGTTTGTGCCCCGCAAAACTCATATATTAAATCCTAAAGCCCAATGTGATGATATTTG
The DNA here is from genome assembly GCF_000327345.1 of Myotis davidii. Classification (NCBI taxonomy): domain Eukaryota; kingdom Metazoa; phylum Chordata; class Mammalia; order Chiroptera; family Vespertilionidae; genus Myotis; species Myotis davidii. Next base: position 1,213,347 of record NW_006287082.1, on the reverse strand, counting down.
GAGATGTAGCCCTTAGGATGTGATTCTTCCCTCAAGAATGGGATTAGTGGCCTTATAAATGAGACCCCAGAAAAAATCCCCTCCCCTTTCTGTCATATGAGATGACTGCTTAAAAGACAGCCATCTAGGAGCCAGGCAGTGGGCTCTCACCGGACACCAAACCTGTGGGTACATTGATCTTGGACTTCTCAGCCTCCAAGAATTATGAGAAATAAATTTCTGTTGTTTATAGTCACCCAATCTATGGTACTTTTGTTTTAGTTGTCCCAATGAACTAAGATAATAGGTAAACAGACAAGAAAAAGAAGATTGTAAAATTTTCCATTTTTATGGCCACAAGGATAAGTCATTTAAAAAAGGCAGTTTGAATAAATATGCCATTTGAAATATAGTTATAAATATCAGAAGAAATAATTAAAATGTTTTTCAACTGTTGCCTTTTGGAAGGGAAAATTTGGAGAGAATAGAGTGTAACCACACCGATTAGAATGGCTACCACAAACGGACAACTATGTTATATACAACATGTATTGCCAAGGTTGTGGAGAAAAAGAAGCTTTGTGCGCTGTGGTGGGAATGCAAAGTGAAATTAAAATGTTTTTCAACTGTTGCCTTTTGGAAAGGAAAATTTGGAGAGAATAGAGTGTAACACACCAATTAGAATGGCTACCATAAATGGACAACTACATTTTATATACAACAGGTATTGCCAAGGTTGTGGAGAAAAAGAACCTTTGTGCGCTGTGGTGGGAATGCAAAATGGTGCAGCCACTGTGGAAAACATTATGGAGGTGCCTCAAAAAACTAAAAATAAAACTACCATCTGATACAGCAATCCCATTTCTGGCTATTTAACCAAGGAAATGAAAACAGGATATTGAAGAGATATTTGCCATGTTTACCTTCCCCCTGCGTTATTCACAATATCTAAGATTTGGAAACAACCTAAGTGCCTCTCAACAGATGAATGATGGATAAAGAAGGCGTGGGATATACTACACAGAGTACCTTAATTAAGTTAATAACAATGTACCTACCTATATAGTTTAAGTTTAAAAAATTTGGCTCTCGAAGGAAATTTCAATCGTTGTACTGTTGATATTGGGCTCTGTTGACTAATGAGTTTGCCGACCACTGCTAATCTATGGAAAGCCACTTGGTCAACCTGGAACACATATATTATGAGTTGTATGTCATGTAAGTAAGAAATAAGCTGCCATGTTAGTGATAAATACTGGAGGTGCTTGTTAATTCCCCAGAATTTGAAGGCTTGCTTGAACAGTTAGTGTTAAGCATACAGATATATTTGCTATAAAAATCAAATAAGTAATATTTTAATATTAATAAAAAACAAAGTATTTAAAAAATAACGAGCAGACATTTCATGAAAAAATACTATAAATAGTGATTAAATGTACATATTCAACGTAGACTCTTCCCTCTGTTTCCAATATATTGGCAAAAGTTTGTTAATAGTGTATGTTGGTTACTGTGTAGGGAGATACTGGGATTTTTGTACATTAGTGAGATGGTAATTGCTACACATTTTTACTCACACGATTTTGTAGAATTTAGAAAAAAGTATAATTATTCATACAATTTATCAATTCTCTTTTTAGTATCTGTCCTTGAGCAATTACTTTCACAAGTATATTGCATCCAGGATAAATATATTCAGTGTAACTTTGAAGTCATGAAAAATTAAAAACAACCAAATATGCATCATTGTTGAAATGGTTAAATAAAATATGGCAACTTTAAAAAATGGCATTCTATAACATACTGAAAAAAAATGAGGTAGATATCTATTACTGGACATGAAAAATTGCCAAGACACATTATTAGGTGAAATAAGAAAATATACAGCATATTTCCTTTCTATGAATTAAATCTCTTTCTAAATACATAGGAAAATGTTGAAGGCATGTGCAACAAATAGTTATGTATTTGCTTTAACAGTAAATTTTCTCTGCTTAGAGAACACAATTCTCTACTATATGAAAAATGTACAAGAACATGTTCATCTGTCATATGTTACAAATGGAAAGATCTTAGATCCATAATCTTAATCTCTGTTAGATCAACTTTTACAGAAAATGTTTCCCTTTTCAATCTTTAGTTCCTTTAAGAGTAATATACATAATTAAATTGTGGTAAGGATTCTGTGAATAGGCAAGAAAAATTCATCATTAAGATGAAACTCGTCTAAAAATTTATTACTTAATTTAGTAAATTTCCTATATTTAATTATTAGTATTCATTATTGGTTATTGCCACATGTCATGAATAAAAATGAATCATATCTTCCTCCTAGGTTTTTCTCCCTGTATTATTTAATATAGTGATAAAAAAAGTTAGTAGACATTACTTTTTAGCAAATGGCACATTTAGTTATTATTATTGTAAGTCATGGATCTTCTACGATGTCCTCACTGGAATGTGGATAGAAAGTGGTGAAATAAGATGAATGTGTTTCCCTTCATCTTTAAAGATTTCTAATTATGCATCTTTTGCAAAATAAATCAACATTACTATAACAGCCAATAGTGGTGATGTGCATTCATTTATTATCTCGGTAGAGACTGTCTTCCGGAGTGTGGTATAAATAATAACGCAAAAATATTATTTATTGTAACTCAACAATATAATACAAGAAATTTGGCAATGCTTGTGGAAAAGAAAGAAGTGTTTAGAACCAAGTTTTGTTTTCACTGTTAAAACGTTATTTCTCAAAAGCTAATTCTTTATCTAAATTTATTTATTTTGACCACTTAAAAATTTAGGCGCAGATATTTTAATTCAACCATTAGTTGGTGATGATACCAATGTTGACATTTAGTGATTTGCTCAACATTCAAATAGTCACTTATTTTTTGTCAGATCTAGAACTCAGACCTTCTGACATTCATTCCAGTATTTATTTTATTTCTAATTAAATTATATGTATTTCTGAACTAAAGAAAAATAGTAGGACGTGCTGCATGAAAGGGCACAAAGATATAATTAATTAATCCTAACAAACAATGACAATTCACAGGTTTTTACCTTACCAGCTGCCTCCACTTCCCTTCTTTGCCGGAGTGAGCTCAGCGCAGTTCTGCCACAAGTGTTTTAGATCAGCCAATAGACCGGGAACATCTGCCTATTCACATGGAATTGGAGGGGGAGGGGGCGGGTGGAGGGAAGAAGAAGGGGTAAGAAGTGGCCCACAAGCATCTAACCTACGGGCCACTGGTTCTCACAGAGAGACCTGGGGATTCCCACCTCTCAAGTCTCTTTTCCAAAACCCATGTTGTCTGTCTCCTCATTGGCTCACTATTAGTTGGTTCAGAAACTGGCCCTGTATCCAGAGGGCGGATGGAGACCCAGGAAGAGAAGACTCCGGCAGGTAGGCGACTGGATTATTAAATAAGAGAACTGACAAAGGAGTTGTTTTGCGCGGCTGTGAGCAGAGTAGATCTCCATACACACCTGCTAGAATCATAAGGTTTCTATTGAGGCCTTAAAGAGATTCAGTCACGTATGCCAAGGTTTCTCCATGCATTGCTCTTTCAAAGGCTGTGTCCTGGGAAACAGCTTCGGCTGTGGAAATAGAGGCCAGAACATCAAGGCCAAGGACAGGAAAGGGGGTAAGAAGCCTCCCACCGCCCGGGTTGAGCTGGCCGGTCAGCAGGCCATGGTCACGTTCTCTCCCTTAAGGTAATGCGTGTTAAAGACTGAGCTGCTTATACAGTGCAGGTGGGGGAGCAGCGGGATAGTGAGGAAGAGGGAAGACAAGACTAATGGTGAATACAGAGCCAAAATGCATCACTGACTAATCCCTTCATACATTTTTTTTTTTTTCTGTTCCATACAGAGCACACTAGCATTTTATTCAGAACCGATTTTGAGTCAGGCTCTCTGCCGAGAACTTTGCAAATCTATCTTAAATTTCAATAGAACTCATTTAAAGCAGGCATCTGATATTTCATCAGAGGCTCAAGATTTCACAACCAGTGAGGGGAAGAAGTGAGTTATGAACCCCGGCCTTTTCTCTCCAGGTCAGGTAACATAACTCATAGTGACCCATCCTGACTATATTGGCTGCATTAACCATTCATTAGAACGATAGAAACTCCTTAATTTCTTTTGATGTGTAAATGCCATTGATTCTAAGAGACTTCAAGTGGTCAGAAAATGGAATGACGACAGAATGAAGCAAGCTTTCTGTACTTCTGTCTATATAGAACCATGCTGCTTCTTTCGCAGCTAATTTGCTGTTGCAAAAAAAAAAAAATCTATCCACTTATTAGTTATAGGATTTATGACTATAATGAGCTAAAAAGGAAAATATATTTTCTCTGCTTTCAATTTCCTCATCCCCATATGAAAGCTACTAAAGGCAATGCACTTTACGGTAGAAACCCCATTTTCATGGGTTTGCCAAGCCATTTCTTAGTGCTTCAAAATGATGAAGGGAATTTCAACAAGATACTTTATGACATAAAAAATATCCTCAACCCTTAAAAATTAAGTCTCGTCATAGGTACGACTCCCTTAAGTAAACTCTGTAGTGTGTGGGCGGGGGGGGGGAATGAAAGAGGGTAAAAACATATATCTAACACCCAGGACAAATAAATTGTATCAGAAATATTTTGCCTCTTACATAGAGTGAAACCAACTCATGGGAAATAACATTAAAGACAGCATTAGAAATAATGTAAAACCACTTTAAGCTAACCGTAATTCTCTGAAAAATGACAAGTTGACAGCTTAAAGGGCCTCAAGCTTCATCCTGCCAATGTCCATTTCTTGTCTGCTTTTTCATCCGAAGATGCTTTTAAAAGATAGGCACCATCAAAGTATTCCTGGCAATGCTAAGTGAGTGCATCCAGAGGGTGAAGAGGAGTTTCCCTCCCTTCCAAGTTTGGTTGGCTGCAGGATGTCCATTTTTAAATTACTCTTCAAAGATGTGCAAATGGCCATCTAAATGCCGGAATCATTAGAAGGCATTTTGGAACTTTGCGAAGATGTCACTTCTCAAAATGCCTTTTTTTTAGCACTGACATTCTTGAACAAATCTTTTTTTGTTTGTTTTTTTTTGAGAGAGAGGAAAGTTTTCCAACCAAATTAAAATCGCCTTAAACTAGAAAGTACCTATCTCTTCGCTAGACACAGATAAAAAAAATATGAAATAAGAAATACGAAAATATGTGCTCATCTTCTCTATGGATTTATGAGACAAAACAATCATTTTCATTAAAATTACTAGTTGATTCTGACAAAAATGAAACCTTTTCCCTTGAGCTAATTATCACGTTTAATTAATATACCTAGTAAATTAAACTAGGATATTATAGTTGCAGAATCGTATATTCCCACCCGTGGGATAATCAGGAGGCAATTGCTTTCATTATAACCTGAATGGGCAGATGATTTTTCCTTGACTACAAAGAAGTTATGACAGTGACAGAAACAAAAAAAATCAATGGTTTCATCTCACATACTGCTATGCTCCTCTTAGTGCTTTGAAATGGATATTGAACAAAAAAGTAGCAGTATATCTGCTTACTCAAGAAAAATTTGCCTCTTATTATAAAGCATATAAATACAGAAAATGTTACTTCCAGCTTGTGTGTTCCTTTATTTTTACTATGAGCTGTACAGTGTGTTCAATGGTGAATATTATAAATATGAAGGCTCAAGACCTATCTTTAAAAATTTCATGATGTAGTAGAGGGAACTGATATGATCTATAATAATAAAAGCATAATATGTTAATTAGACCGGACGACCTTCCGGACGAAGGCAGGGCTGCGAGGGAAGCCTGAGTCCTGGGTGCCAGAGGGAAGCCAGTGCTGGCAGCTGGGGGAAGGAAGGCCTACTCTTGCATGAATTTCATGCATTTGGCCCCTTGTTAGTTAATAATTTAAGTTTTGCCTAACTAAAACATTTTTTAAAAAAATAAATGTTTTCTGACATTTCTGCCTAAAAGGTTCTCTTTAGCATAAGTCTCTAAGCAAGTGTGTGGAAATTAAAAAACAAAACAAAAACACAACCTTAAGGCAAAATTCTGTTTGAAACTTTAATGCAGTTTTGTTTGGAGAATTATTTTGCAGATGATCCATAAAAAACAACATGATGAATATGTTTAAATGAACTTTATGAAGACAACAAATTTAGACAATAGGTAGACTTACAAACTGTTACTCTATAACCAACTATACGAACCTTTACAAACAACTAAAAAACTGAACTATTGTTTTAGTCAATATTTGTGGGTTTTGTTGGTTTTTTTTTTTTTTTTACAAATTTCTCATAAGCTAGCATCTTTATAAGTTGAAGGATAAAAAGCAAAGAGTTTTACACACTCTGGATTACATAAAAGATGTGGACTGACCTTTCAGAACGGTTTAGTATTCTCTTGTGTATATAATAAAGAGAACAGAAACA
>NW_006287082.1:1199932-1206537 GCF_000327345.1 Myotis davidii | reverse complement strand
TGTCAAATCATTAAAATGAACAAGTGAGACACGTGATGCTGGGCCAATGTTGTGGCGTTCACTGTGACATTCGCTGCGCCAACTAGTGGTGGGGTATCTGAAGCTGGCTCGTAACCCGAATTTTAGCTCGCAACTCAAAGCAAAAAATCGGCTCGAGAGATGGCTCGTATCTCGAAAAAGTCGTTAGTCGGGACATTTGGACATTTCTAAGTCAAGGCCCCACTGTATAAACTAATATTTTGCTTTGAAGAATTGATCGATTGCTTTGTTGAATTCAAAGAAGTGGTCAAAACAAGTCACTGAGCCAGATAATATTTTCGCAAAAACAAATGCTCTGTTTGAGGCACCTTCTTATCTATACTAATGAAAGGGTAATATGCTAATTAGACTGGATAGACCAGACATCTTCTGGATGTCGCACGGGACGGGTCCTGTCCCAGAGCCTCCGCAGAGGCTGGATGGGGTGCAGCCACAGTGCCTCAACTTCCCTCAGCTCTTCCCCCAGCCAGCCTGGGCCCAGATTGCCTTCCCCCACCAGTGGGCAAGAGCAGAGCCAGCGCTAAGAAGCAGTGAGCTCTGTTTCTGGTTGAGCCACATTCTCACCCCCCTCCACCCCTGCTCAGCCAGAAACTGGGCTCACAGCTGGCGGCTGGCGGGCACTGCAGAGGTAGCATGAGCCTCTCCCGCCTCCACAGCAGACAGGCAATAAGGAGCAAGAGGTCCTGGACTGAGAGAGCCCCAGACTGTGAGAGAGATGTCTGAGTTCCAGCTTAGGCCGATCCCCCGGGGATCCTGGAGTGTGAGAGGGCATAGGCCGGGCTGAGGGCCGCCCCCCCCCCCCCCAGTGCATGAATTTCATGCACTGGACCGCAAATATATATATATATATAATCTCCAAATTTCAGCTATCCATATTGTGAGCAATCTTGTTTCAAGGTAGATTTTGTGAAATAGGTAAAATCCTACTGCGGAAATTTGGGAAGAGCAATGTATAAATTCAGATATCTGAACATTTAGTTTGTTTTTCTGCCTTTTTTTTTCCTGTGGAGTATTTTAGTTTTTGGATCATTGTATAACTGATGATAAATTACATATAAGAGCCAGTTTAGGTTTTTCTCACAAACTGCACGAGATGGCAGCTTTTGGAATAACATGGGAATAATTGTCTCTATATTCATTCTAAGACTTTCATAGCTAGTATATGCTTAACGGCTGTATTTTGTTAGATTATTAACCATAAGCAAGTTAATGTGTTACGAAAATATAGGGAAAAAATGTGTTTATATGAATGGACTAGAAACACTGATTAGATCATTAAAGCAAGCCCTCTTGGCACTAAGGTAATTCATTGTGAAGTATGTTGTTTATAACATCAGGACTTATTCCCATTCTATTTCACTACAATAAATTTTGAAATAGAAATGTATGAACGTGAGGACAATGATGTAAAACAACTTTTGCCTCTCCCTGCCAGGCACACAGTGGGCATATAATAAATACTTGCTAAATTGAATTGTTATTAGTGTCCTCTCCTTCCCACCTGCTTTCTCCTCACTGCATTTCTGCATGGATGCCTTGCTCAAGGAAACAGTGATGAACTTATTCAAGAATAGTTGATTTAATCTCATTGTAATGTGTGACAGCATCTGAATTCTTGATTACAATTCCTGAGTACAAGGCCTTGGGTTTGGTTCTTTTAATAAAACAGAAAATAAAATGCTCTTAACTGGGCTTCAGGGAGAGTATTCATTCCATAAACATATCATTGGTCTAAGACTAGGAAACCTGGGTTTCAAGAGTAACTCTAGAAGAGGTGTACCAAATAGTTTGTATAATAGAAATTTCTGGAGAAGAGCTTAAAAACCCATATCAAACAGCTTCCATGATGGAATTAAATAGACTGAAAAGAGCCTTTATCCCTATATGTCTGTAACATCAGTTAGGACAGTGATTTCTAATTTTTTTCAAAATAATTACATTCAAGGAACTTTCTAGCTGTGATTCATTCCTAGTGAACTTAAAACATACTCTCTCTCAGGGTGTACCATGGTTTTTAATTGACTCTCCTACCCCCGAAACAACACATACAAAACCATACTTTAATACTAACTGTAATTTTTGCTAAATAAGTTTTGGAAAACATGTATAACTGAATTAAAGTAGTATCTTCATCCCATGTTTCTTCCCATTCCATTCATTATGCTTCATATTCATTGTGAAATGAATACAAGTTACATAATACTAGTGGCCCGTTGCACGAAGATTCACGCACTAGGCCTTCCTTCCCCTGGCTGCTGGCACCAGTTTTCCTCCAGCACCTGGGACCCAGGCCTTTGGTCCGGCCACAGCAGTGACCCAGACCCCCAGCCACTCCTTGAGCGGAGTCCAGGGCCAGCAGGAAGCTTGGCTTCCTCTGTCATCGGGAGCAACCCAAGCCTCCTTCTCGCTCTAGCTCCGTGGCCGCCACCATCTTCAGTCATCTTCAGTCTTTACTCCACACCTGCATATGCAAATTAACCACCATCTTTGTTGGGGTAATTTGCATAGTCACTCTGATTTGCTGGTGGGTGTAGCAGAGTGGCAGAGTGATGGAGTGATGGTTATTTTACATGTTTCTTTTATTCATGTAGATGCCATAATTCCAGGACTTCATGTATCCCAGAATGCTATTACTTATCACACATATTAACAGTGTCTGAGGTTTTATCATGGGATAATAGAAGTAGCTTTTAAGAAAAGGCTATCTAGTCTATTTTTTATGTAAATTTTTATTTTTAAAACAGCTTTCGATTTATGGAAAATTACAGACAGTGAAGAGAGTTTCACCCTATGATTTAGGACATCACATTAATTTGGTATATTTGTTCCAATTAATGAACCAATACCAATACATCATAATTAACTAAATCTATACTTCATTCAGATTTTCTTAATTTTTACCAAATATGTATCCCTTTTCTGCTCAGGATCCCATCAGGGATAGCACATTACATTAAGCCATCATCTTTCCATAGGCTCCTCTTAGCTATGACATTTTCTCTCAGACTTCCTGTTTTTAATGACCTTGACAGTTTTGAAGAATACTCATTAGATATTGTGTAGAATGTTCCTCAATTTAGATTTTCGATTTTCTATGTGTGTTTTTTTTCATAATCAGGCTGGGGATATATGTTTCCCAAGACCCAATTCATAAAGGATGCTAATAAATTTGTCTCATATTTATTTTTGTTACATTACATTTGCACATCTCTCAATGTCTTTATATATCACTGTATGTCACCTTAGACTCGTCACCAGAGGTTTTAATGTACACTTAAAACATGAAGCATTCACTAAATCATTTTTATGGAAAGATCAGTTGCAAATGTTCAACATTTCGCATGAAGTAAGACACACCATAAGGGCATGCTTGATATTGCATCCCTGTGGGAACCAACTGCATGACTTAAATAGAGAAGGCGCACCAAATCACTGTATCTGGGTAAATTCATACATAGCAGGCAGTTATGATTTTGTCAAATTTCAAAAAGGCCTGGATCATCTTGTTTCCCCTGGCGTGGGCAGGGTAACTACATGGCGTTACCATGAGTAAAAACTGACAAAAATGTCCCATGAGTGACTTCACATCCATCATCTGCCTGGTGGCTTGTGATGCCAACGTTTTTGTTTTGCTTGTCAAATCGGCGTCTGCACTCATGCAGGAGACTTCCTATACCAGAAAGCATTGGTATTGCCATCCCTGCCATGGAATCATTTCCGTCTAATGCCTGAGCTCCTTGGGGGACAGGCACCTTTCACCTGCATTAGAAAAGTCTCAGCTGACCACCTCTCATAAGAGCTTAGCATCTTAGCAAGTCTACCTGTTTCTCATCATACTTGAGCTCTTCTTTCCATTAGAATCTGCAGGGAAGTGTTTATACTTGTCAGCTCCCACTGGGTTGCAGTCTTTTTGGAGGAATTTTACCCTAATTTGAGCCACCTTATATTGAAAGAACATACATATATTTACCCACTCTGACACTTTCCAGCAGAGAAACTGTAGCTTTAAATCACAATTTTAAAAATCTATTTAAAAAAACAACAACAGGAAAATATCTCTTTTTTTCTTTACACTAGTCACATGGGGGAGGATTAAAACGCACTGATAACCCCTCCCTGGTTTCAGCCCCTAGCCTACTCTGACCCTTGCCCCCTTATTTCAATTAGTGTCAGCCCAAAGAAGTCATTTTTACCTCACCAAAATTATGCCAGAAACGGACATATGCATGGTCCCAAGACCATATGAACTCAACATATTAGAATCTTGAACCGATAAATATGTGTCAGCTTATATTTGTTTATTATTTTTTAAAATATATTTTATTGATTTTTTACAGAAAGGAAGGGAGAGGTATAGAGAGCCAGAAACATCGATGAGAGAGAAACATCGATCGGCTGCCTCCTGCACACTCCCCACTGGGGATGTGCCTGTGACCAAGGCACATGCCCTTGACCGGAATCGAACCTGGGACCCTTGAGTCTGCAGGCTGACACTCTATCCACTGAGCTAAACCGATCAGGGCAGCTTATATTTATTAAGTACACCTCTCGGTGGTACATCCTCTGGCATATTTTTATGATTTGATTCTCTGGAAGTGCTTTTGCTCAATGACTATGGACCCTAAGATAATGCCCTTCCTTTGATGAGCAGGAAGCAGAGATCCTAATGAAAGGGGTTAAAACAGAATTAGGCAGACAGACAGGGTAAGGGGTGGAAGAAGGAGGAATCATGGAGCTAGTTGAAACAAACAATGTGTTTTGCAGAAAAACAGGATGGATAGCTGAAAGACAGGGTGTTCTGGAACCAGGATGTTTTTCTTGCAAGTGCAAAACAAAATGTTGCAAAAAGGCCAGTCATCAATCAGAGAAGGGCACCGATAGACAAAGAGCAGGCCTTTAACAGATGTAAGGGGAAGAGCAGAGTGCTTTGGGGGCAACGCCTTTGACTCTCCCTCCCGAGCTAGTAGCCTGTGTTTGTGTGCAATAAACTCCTGCCTGGTTTCAACTCCCCTGGTGTGCGGGTTCGTTCTTCATTCTTCCATTCCATGACACAGGACACGGGCAAAAATCCCTGCTCACCTGGTTCCGGTATCACTAATTGTCCTCTAATGGGCGGGGTTGTTCTGAACAGTAGCACTCACAGCGTCAACAGTGCCCCCTTTTATTTCTGGCCAGATCACATACACAGACCAACCATACTTTATCAATTAAAGTTTCCCGCCCCAAGGACTTGTACATTTGCACTCGGAGGCCACCTGTTCTAATTAGAAAATTATTTCCGATACCCAGCCTTCTGAATACCATTCTTTGTAACCCAATTAGCTTGCACACAAAGCACAGTGCTTCAGGGTCAGGGCTCTCACTTCAGTCTGTCTGTAAAAGCAAGACTAGCTCACACATCTTAAAACAGTTCCTCACAATGAAAAAGAATAGCAAAACTTTAAATTATTCTGTCTCCTTTCTGTGTTCTGATGTCCTTATCTTTTCCCCCCCTTTCTTTCTGGCGGTTAAAATTAGGATCCTGTTGTTGCTGGGATCATATCCTTCCACTTCCTTCATGTCCCCAGTTCCGTCTACCAGAGTGGGTGCTTTGTATTAAACGTACTTTAGACGTCCATCAGCAGGGCTTCCGTTGTGAGGATGGTGCCGGAAAGGTGACTCAAGACTCAGGCCCGTGTCACAGGCCCTTTAATACACACAAAATGGCGATTCAAAGCCAGGAAAACCATAGTGGTCTCAGACAAAAGGACTAGCTGCTGTAAGACTCAGGCCCGTGTCACAGGCCCTTTAATACGCACAGAATGGCGATTCAAAGCCAGGAAAACAATAGTGGTCTCAGACAAAAGGACTTTGAAATCCCTGTCACAGTGCCCAGTATCACCCCCTGAATAAAGTGTGTGGCCCATTACTCCTTTTCAGAGAACTCTGCTATTTTTACGGGGCAGGATGTGTGTGTAGGTTTGAGTAATATCCCCGCTTGCCAATGAAAAGCACATCACTTCTTACTGCTTAAATGCATCCCTTCGTGTTTACGGTGGGCAAGGTGAATCAAAGCTCTGTGTGCCAGGTGGAGCGTTTCCTGTTGTTCCAGGTTTCCTTGAAGTGTATGCCTATAGATAAGTGGCTCCAGTGTCTACCTACCATGGGAAAGAAGTTTCACAATAATTGAAGAGTAGCACATCACATAAATATTACCAATGACTATATTTGGCTCATTGAAATGAGCCTTGGGTATTATGCCCTTTGAAACTGCATATACCTCAGAAACACTTGACGTTAGATTGTTGGTAACATGCACTTCGAACGATATTCAAACCAAATGGATCTCTAGGAAAAACAGTATCTGTAGTAAAATCTGGAGTTAGGGACCCAAGGTGTTCAAGTGACTACAACTCAAGTTCTAGATCGGATCCAAGTGGTCTTCTTTTAAAATCCTATATAATAAAGATGTAATATGCAAATGGTCATTATGTAATGCCTGACTGCGTAAGGATCAGATCATGGGTCAACAAGAGGGTGGGGCAGCGAGCTACAAATGGGTAGCAGAAAGCTACAGGAGGGGGCGG
>NW_006287082.1:1193587-1196194 GCF_000327345.1 Myotis davidii | reverse complement strand
GGCTCTCACTTCAGTCTGTCTGTAAAAGCAAGACTAGCTCACACATCTTAAAACAGTTCCTCACAATGAAAAAGAATAGCAAAACTTTAAATTATTCTGTCTCCTTTCTGTGTTCTGATGTCCTTATCTTTTCCCCCCCTTTCTTTCTGGCGGTTAGAACTGCATGGTTCTGAGGTAAAGCGCTTCTTGACTCCTGTTTTACCTTTCCCATACCCAGTACCTCAGCAGTTTGCAAGTGCATGCCCAGAAAGTTGCTTCCTGCCAGGCTGGGCCTCGCAAGGCCCCACAGGGCCTCAGCCAAGCACAGCACCACCATTGCAGCTGTCTTCTCTCCAGCCATGGGGACCACAGTTTTCGTATCTGCTTCCTTGCCAGCCAGACATCTAATCTGGTGGTTTTCTTTTACAAAACCTCAGGTGCCTTTTCTATTGAGCCATTAGAAGCCACAGGGAAATGAGACATTTTGCTTACTTCAGATTCGGGAGTTGTTGTTGTTTTTTTTTAACCAGTTGGCCAAAGGGCCAAGGTGCCTGGAGTCAAGTTGTAACTGTTTCAGAGAACTCTGCTATTTTTACGGGGCAGGATGTGTGTGTAGGTTTGAGTAATATCCCCGCTTGCCAATGAAAAGCACATCACTTCTTACTGCTTAAATGCATCCCTTCGTGTTTACGGTGGGCAAGGTGAATCAAAGCTCTGTGTGCCAGGTGGAGCGTTTCCTGTTGTTCCAGGTTTCCTTGAAGTGTATGCCTATAGATAAGTGGCTCCAGTGTCTACCTACCATGGGAAAGAAGTTTCACAATAATTGAAGAGTAGCACATCACATAAATATTACCAATGACTATATTTGGCTCATTGAAATGAGCCTTGGGTATTATGCCCTTTGAAACTGCATATACCTCAGAAACACTTGACGTTAGATTGTTGGTAACATGCACTTCGAACGATATTCAAACCAAATGGATCTCTAGGAAAAACAGTATCTGTAGTAAAATCTGGAGTTAGGGACCCAAGGTGTTCAAGTGACTACAACTCAAGTTCTAGATCGGATCCAAGTGGTCTTCTTTTAAAATCCTATATAATAAAGATGTAATATGCAAATGGTCATTATGTAATGCCTGACTGCGTAAGGATCAGATCATGGGTCAACAAGAGGGTGGGGCAGCGAGCTACAAATGGGTAGCAGAAAGCTACAGGAGGGGGCAGGACAGCAAGCTATGAGGGGGTCAGGGGAGCCACAGGAGGGTGTCAGTGAGATACTGGCGCAAGGATTTGTGCGCAGGGCTACTAGTATATATATATTTTTCTGTTGATAGTATTACAGATATCTCCCATTCTATCCCCCTCCTAAGCCCTACCCACCCCCGCCCCCAGTCTTCACCACCCTATTGCCCATGTCCATGGTCTGTAAAAAGACTCTATTTTCAAGAAGCTTACAGTTGCATGGGATGGAGAACAATAAAAACATGAGCTGTTTCATTACAGTATGATATAAGCCTTCATTTTGAGCATTTAGAAATGGTTCCCATTATTGTGTATGAAATGCCACTAAAAAAAGCTAAAGGATAAACAAAAATAACAAAGTACTAGATTCAGGTTTTAAAAATGCTAATTGATTTTCTTCTTGCATTGGCATCCTCACAGATTCAACCTTGGGGCATCAAGAAAGTAGGCGGTGATTAGTGGTGTGGGCATGTTTCATATTTCCCTTCATAAAGATATATCTGTCTGGTACATTGTGTCTGAGGGCGTTTGCCTCCCATAATTAGAGTTTATATTACCAAGTGTTATTTATTTTCTTCTCCTTGAGTATGTTTGATAATAGAATAGTTTGTCTTACTCAATATTGGGTTCTAGCTTGTTGTGTTAATAGCATCTACTGAATCATTTGTATTGGTTTTTATTTAATCAAGAATTAGAAATCATAAGTAAATTTAAGCTGTCTGTCCAAGGATTTTGGTGTTGTTTTCCCTTCTAGGACTGTGTCTTGTATTTTTTCCTTTTATAAAAGAATAAAAGATGCTGGTTTGCACTGATTGGTTTGTCTTGCTGTTAACATTTAATATATATATTTAATCCATCTTATCTAAATTTTCATTTCATTGCTTTTCATCTCCAACTTTTTAAGATGTGTGTGTGTGTGTGTGTGTGTGTGTGTGTGTGTGAATGGTAAATTATATGTGTCATTTACTTCTTTAAAACTTACACCTGGAGTAATTTAGACCTTTGAATTATCTTAAGAAAATGATGGGGAGAAAACAGTATAGCTTAAAATACTTTATTCACATGTATTAGAACTTGAAAACCTCTATCAATCATTGGCATGATAATTTGCCTCAACAGGGAAATTTTATATTTCAACATATTATTATTATCATTATTATTTTTAATCCTCACCCAAGGGGGAAATATATATATTTTAGAGAGGTAGAAGGCAAAGAGGAAGAGGGAGAGGGAGAGGGAGAAATATCTTTTGGTTGTCTCCTGTATGTACCCAACCGGGATAAAACCAGCCACCTAGGTATGTGTCCTGATGAGGAATTGAGCCCACAATCTTTTGGTTTGTGGGATGATGCTTCAACTAACCAGGCCACCAGGCCAGCGCTCAAC
>NW_006287082.1:1185681-1192311 GCF_000327345.1 Myotis davidii | reverse complement strand
TCTTTCTTTCTTTCTTTCTTTCTTTCTTTCTTTCTTCCTTTCTTTCTTTCTTTCTTTCTTTCTTTCTTTCTTTCTTTCAGTCTTTCTGTCTTCCTACTCTCCTTTCCCCACTCCTCTCTTCATTACTTTTTTGCAGTTATTTACTGAGCATCTACTACATGGCAGTGAAAGATATAAAGTGGTCAACATCAGAGATATATTACCTGATCTTTGGAGATTTTACTCTGATAAGGAAAGACAAAATATACAGGTGCTTTAAAAATACATATTTAATCCAAATTGTTATAAGTTCTATGAAGAAAATAAAAGGTAAAGTCTTTACATGTAGCACTTACTGCTGCATATCAAGAATTCCACTAAAGACTTTGTGGTACTTAGTAAGCATGTAATAAGTATATGTTGAATGAATGAACAATTATGTTCAGGGAAAGGTGAATGGATAATGCATAAATAACCAGAATCCAGGTTTTCTGATTCTTCGTTCAGGAAAGTTCAAATTATAGCTTGAATTTTTGAAAAACAAACAAACCCGTACATTTTTGTATTCTGAAATCAAGGCTAAAAACAAGAAACATTATGGAAAGGTGAATGGATAATGCATAAATAACCAGAACCCAGGTTTTCTGACTCTTAGTTGAGAAAAGTTCAAATTGTAGCTTGAGTTTTTGAAAAACAAACAAACTTAAAAACCCTTACATTTTTGTATTCTGAAATCAAAGCTAAAAACTAGAAACATTATATCAATGCTGTACATGCTATAAGTCATTGAAATTGCTTTTAAAATTTCAGAACAAATTTTGCTTTTTGATTAGTGTCTATATATCTCACACCACCCCTGCCATAGAAAGCACTTTTAAATTATTTCTTAAGTAGTTACATATGCAGGTAACTCCTCAGTAAGCCCTGGTTTACTTTCTTCATGTCACTTCTGACTGTCATGTGCTTAATCATTTTTTTTTCTATTTCAATTTTATCTCAACTAGAATGAAAGCTAGAAGACAAAGTCTATATATCTTATAGCTCTTGGTCTTCTAGCTTCTAGTATTCTAAATAAATTATAGTTAAATGAATAAATGATTATGAATCATAATTTTAATATCTCTGTAAGCTTAAGGGTTTTAAAATTAACAACAACAAGGACAAAACCCTAATCTGTGCTATATTATTTTACTGCCAGAGAACTTCTTGTGGTTTTTCAAATCATGTTTTCTTTCAAGGAAGTAAACTTATGCTATATTGAATACCATCTGCTGTTATAGAGTTAGAGTGGCAGACTCAAGAGTAAATTTTATATTCCTTTATGAATGCTTTGATTTGTATATAAATATTTTATTTTGTCAAGGTCTCACTCACATTGGTATCTGATTGAATAGTATAGGCATATTTTGAGTTTGAAATCTAGAATTAATATTGAATGTTCCTAAAAATTTCTTTACAATAAATATATATCCATGATCTATTTTTTTCTTTGCTTTATTTCTCTTAAAACAGAGCATCTAGGCCTCACAGTTTTATTTTCACAATATAATGTTTTCAAGAACATTTTTCTTTTCTCAAACTTTTTTTTTGTGGGGGAGGGGGGCAGAAAACTTTGATCTGAACACATTTACTCAGAACTCTCTAAGACATCTTAGCTTGGCAAATCTTGTATTTATCTCAATTCTGAGATCTCTTATTTGTTTTAAAAACAGGTTTAAAAATCCCTCGGCCAAATATACATGGAAATATCTGTAGACACTTTTTGCCTTTGAGAGATTTCAGATGTTTTCTTAGCTCATGATATTATAATTAACTACTTTTCATATTGGTTTATAATCTGTCTGTAAAGATTACTGATTTTAGGCTGGCTGGTATGGCTCTGGTTGAGCGTCAACCTATGAACCAGAACCAGGAGTTCATAGTTCGATTCCTGGTCAGGTCTCATGCCAGAGTTTCCAGCTCAATCCCCAGTAGGGGGCATACAGGAGGCAGCAGAGCAGTGATTTTCTCTCATCACTGATGTTTTTATCTTTCCCTCTCTGAAAATCAATAAACATATTTTTTAAAAAATTACTGATTTTATTCTTTTGCAAGCATAGAATATTAAAAAATCATAGGAAGTCCTTAGTAGCATGATGAGTGAATGCCTGTTCTGCTTTAGTCAGCTCTGAGAGCTTGGGGCTTTTCTGTACATTAGGAAGGCCAGCCAAGGGTCTGGAAAAAAATTGCAAAGTTTATTTCATCATCATAGTTTTAATCAGTTTTGAATATTATACTAAGTTTTCTTCTTTAATAATTAATTCCAAATTCTCTCCTTTCCCAATTCACTAATAAAAATTTCCCAAATTACTTTGTGCTATTCATTTTATGGCTGATAATTAATGTAATTCCTTCATAGAATATTTTTCAGAGAAACAATTTCTAATAGTTACTAAGGATAGTCATATTCATTGGCAGCCAATTTTATCCATTAATTCCAATGGCAAAATGAAAGCATGATATGATACTGTCTTTATTTTGTTAGTGTTTTCGTATATCAGGTTATACAATATGTTGGGAAATGGACATCTTGTGATTTTATTAGAGTAGGGTTTTTACTGAAGATTTGTGATGGTTTCAGCTATTGACTGTGAAAAAATGGAAATTCATTTAATGGCCACTTGTTATAGAGTTGGATGCCATATTACTGCAAGGCAAAAAAATTAATAAAACTAGGGCAGGACATAGATATTTCTGTCTATCTTTGTTCCCATCCAAGCATCTTGGCAACATGAATTCAACCCCTCTAGTAGATCTTTTAGAAATGGACTGGCATGGAAAATTCAGGCCACATTCAATTAATAAGGCAGCATCAACTAGCACCTTATTAATTGAATGTTTAAAAGTTAGACAGGAGGTGAAGTGTGGCTCATGAAGAGCTAAATGATTAGAACTTGGGTGAAGGTTTAATCTCTGTGTTTACGATGGCCGCTGAGTGAGCTGGGGAATCTGGGGAATCCGAAGGAAAGGAGGGGGGGTTTTCACAGCATTTCCCACTTCTTTGTGACCCTCTTTTAGGAGTGATCAAATTAAGCAACCTTTGGTAGACTTCTGAGGAACATAATATGTATTGGGCATCAAGCAGAAATAGCACATTAGCCAACAAATGCCTATGCTCATACCGTTTCATCCTGGATCCCAAGGGATTCCATCCAGATGGCAGGCTAGTGATGGATATCGTGATGATGGGGGTGATGCTTCTTAGACCAGGACTTAGATGCTGCCAAGTTCCCACTTCACGTACATATATGTTCTCACAGCATCATCTGATATCAGGCAAGTTGAATATTTTAAAAGCTATAGATTTTATTTTAATAGGTGTTTTTTTCCTTAATCACAGTATCAGGAGTTGGACCTGCATTACAATGGAACATTTTTAGAATTGCTACATCAGATGGTGTGTGTGTGTGTGTGTGTGTGTAACTCTGGACTTACTTATTACTAAGATTCCACACCAAATTTGAGAGCCCACTTCTCATTGGCTGAACTGTTGCTATGTTGCTATTGTTTAGTGCCTCATATCATGAAACATAACTGTTATTTTTATCCTTGTTCCTTTTATCTCCTCTATATTCCCATGATGTCCTTGCTGTGGGCAATGCTGACTGAGTTTTTGAAAGATAAGCAGCTTACACAATATCTCTTGGTAGAAACAGGCATGCATGCTGCCCCGATAAATTTTAACTACCGATATGAATTTTTAAATGCATAAAGAGCTAAAATTTTAGCTCCAGTATCATATAGTTTTTAATTGAAATCTTCCAACAAAACAGAAAATAAAGACATTAATCATATCTGTAATTATCATGGAGATCAGAGGTGAACCCAGGGTAATATGAGAACAGAGAAGAGGTATTTAGATAAGCCTGGAGACATCAAGGAGTAGTTCTACAAGAGTTGTCACTTGGGCTGAGAATTGAGAAAATAATATGCTTTCAAATGCAGGGTTGGGCAAAAGTAGGCTTACTGTTGTTCTTATGGAAAAATAATACAATAATTATTAAATAATAATACAAGAATAAACTGTTTTGCATACTCACAACTGTAAATCTACTTTTCCCACACCCTGTGTAATTAAAATCTGTGGTTTGTACAATAATACTTAGATGTAATAATGAATATTAAATGTAGCAAGTGCAAAATAGATAGACCTTAAGTTCTCACTAAGAATGTCTCCATTTCCTGCCCTGACCAGTTTGGCTCAGTGGCTAGAGCATCGGCCTATGGACTGAAGAGTCCCAGGTTCAATTCCAGTCAAGGGCATGTACCTTGGTTGCGGGCACATCCCCAGTAAGGGCTGTGCAGGAGGCAGTTGATCGATGTTTCTCTCTCATCGATGTTTCTAACTCTCTATCCCTCTCCCTTCCTCTCTGTAAAAAACCAATAAAATATATTTTTTAAAAGAATGTCTCCATTCCCTCTACAGTTTTTTCAGCCAAAAACTGAACAGAATTATTTATCCTTTTGTTCTCTTCTTTGCAATACTGCACCATCACATCTAATCCCAGAGAAAATCTTACTTCTTCAATCTCCAAAATATATCTCCAATTCAGCCATATCTATCATCTTCACTGATATTGCTCAAACTACCATGAGATGCTGTTCTAAGCTACTGCTACAGTATTCTGGCTGAACAATCTGATTCTACTTCTCTTTTCAATTTATTCTCTACTGAGCAGCCAGCAGAAGTATCTTCAATGCATAAATTAAAGCACATCATTTTTGTTATCACAACTAGAAAAAAAATCCAAACTCTTCACCATACCTATAAGGCTTTAAAAGAGCTGGTCCCACCACCTCTCCAGGCTCATCTTGTACTATTCCCCCCTTTGTTCACAGTATTATAGTCACTCCGGCCTTTCTATAACTCAAAGATAGCAAAGGTTATTCTCACTTAGCTTTGATTTCTTATGCCTGGAATGCTATGCCGCCGAATCTTTACGTGGTTTATCTGTTTGTTTTCATTCAAGTGCCCTCTGAGATGTGAGGTCTACTGCTTAGAGAATTTGCATGGGCACCCTAGAGCCTGAACAGGGGGCTGAACAATTAGTCTTATTTATTTTCATTTTGTAAAACCCCTTCCTTCCTTCTTGATTGCAGCGGTGGACATATAACCTTAAGCATTTGACAAAACCCATAGAATTGTACACATAAAATAATATATTTTACTGTATCTAAATTTTAATACATATGTAAATAAATGTTTTAAAGTGCTATAAAAATACTTGGGGTTTTTCCACAAAAGGGCTTAACCTATATGTTTTAGTTTTATTTTATTTCAGAAAGACTATTTGGAAGTTGGGTGGAGAATGAAGGAGTAGTGGGCATGATGTCAGTACTGACAAGCAGTCGATCAGTTGGGAGATTACTTAAGCAGTGGAGGCAGATATATTGAAGACACTGATTGGTGAAAATTCATAAAAACTAGAGAAGTGAATTGGTATAGCATATGTTTTGGAGGTTTAGTGCCAGGACAAGTTGATGAATAAAATATGTGTAAGGAATTATATAAAGAGAAGAATCAAGAATGTTCCATCTTTTGCATTGCTCCTTGTTCGCTATGTCTTTTCCCAAGTGTTAAAATTTGTTGGCCGTGAGAGAAAGAGTAAAAAGTAGTGAGCCCTTGCACAGTAGCTAGCATTGTTTTCCACTCCATGCTTCAAACCAATACAAATACTTTTCTCCTCTACTCTCTGAGAACTTGCTGCCATCGTGTTACTTTGAAGGCACTGGGGTCAATGAATTGAACACTTACCAATGGACTTGGTTTTCATAAACCTCTCACTTCAGTTTGATCTATGTTTGTTCTTCTACAGAGGAATATTTTTTAATCACATTTGTTCTCAAAATGCTTCATCTTGTTCGCACTGTTTTCCCTTTGGCTGCAACACTTCTCTCACTTCTGTACCTTTGCAAGCCCATGGTTTCCTCTAAAACAATCCCGCTCAATATTCCCTTCTCTGAAAACATCTTTGTCTTTATGCCGTCAGTATGCTTTATATTTGCTTCTCTTAGGCCTCCCATCCCAGAGTGTTGAGTAATGACTTGTTTACCTGTCTGAGTCCCCGACGAGTTTGAAGGCAGAGCTAAGATGATTTCATCTCTCACAGTGCGGTGCACTTAGCAAGCATTCCAAAAAATGGTGTGAAGGATGGCAAGAAAAAAAATAAGTAAATTGTTTTAAAAGAATTAGTTTATTTTAAAGAATCGAGGAAGGAAAACAATCAACCACACAAGCCAGCAGTGTGCTGCTCTGTTGCCTGTGTGTTGAATTGAAATGCCTGCACTTTGGGGGAAAAAGAAAATTGCATGAAAGTGGAACACAATCTAAAAGCTTATCAACAGGAAAATTGGCTTTGGGTGGTCAAATTCCGGGACTGGTCTGAGATCATGTCTTTCACATCGTCTCAATGAAGAACGCTCTGTAGGCTGGATGAGATTTTCTCTGACCCTTGTGTATCTGGCCCAGATTACCCTAATAGTTCCAGCCTGATGGGAAAAAGAAACCAAATTATCCCCCAAATTCCACTCTAACATACAAGTTTATTAAAATCCAGACAGGAATAATTTTCATCTTTTCAAAGGATTCTATGACTAATCTAAAATAGCATG
>NW_006287082.1:1183461-1185590 GCF_000327345.1 Myotis davidii | reverse complement strand
GCAGCCGATCAAGGAGTCTCTCTCATTATTGATGTTTCTATCTCTCCCTCCCTCTGAAAATCAATTTTATAATAAAATTAAAAAAATAAATAAATAAAATAGCATGCCTAAGAAGGAATTCACTTACAAAGAAATTGTCATTAATGAGTTACTAGAAACGAATGATCTGGATCATGTAAAGTACAAACTTTCATATCTGCAAACTTTTAACTTTCATGAAGTTTAGAAGTCTAATCTTTTCTCATCATTACTTCTGATTTTTTCCCCTCCCTGTTTCATTTCTGATTATAAATGGAGGAAGAAAAATTATGAGCAATGAATAATTCACATGGGGATGTGAATCACACATGGTAAGAGAATTTAAATTGCCTATAAGTTGACAGATCCATCATTCTATTCAATATCACTTCTCCTCCATGAACTGAATCCTTCCCCTACATTTCCACCTTAATTCTATAAACACTAACTGAATATATATTACATGGAAATCTCAGTGTCAGGCCATGGGCCATTGGCAAAGTTTAGGCAGAAGTTATAGAAAACCCAAGTATATATTTATATTTCAATCCATACTATTTTTAGAAAAAAATGCTAATTCATTTAACTGATTAATGGGATTTGGAGACCTATGGAGAACTAATACATTAAAGTAAAAGGGCACAATTTTCATCTTAGACTGAGCTTAAAACTCAGAGACAAAATTCTAAGTAAAACCACAGGGAGAGAAGAAGATAATAAAATAGTGAAACATTTATATATTTGTTGAAGTTTTTCAAAAGTATTTAAAAATATTTATACTAATAAAGGCACGTTAAAGCTGAAATGTTGAAAAAATAGTAATAGTTGTTTCTATACATTGATATTTCATATATTTAAACTTACATATTTATAAATAGAGATAGATTTAAATAAGCAAATATGAAAAAAGACAGAAAGTCAAGCGTTCATTTGGTATTGCATTAATATACCATCAGAATTATATGTAGTTTGATTTGTATTACCCAGCAGTTATTATGATTTCTCCTGAACTATCCACAATTTTTTCCTAATAACTGTAGTTATCTGTGTTAAGTATTTACCAGGGGACTGACATTCAATCACTATTAAGATGATACATTATTGGATTAGAATAAATCTAATTATGTTTTGGAGTGATGTCACTCTTGACTTCGGCTTTATTACCCATGCATTCTGGTCACCTGGAGAAGAATTTAACAAAAGACACATGGATTAGTAATTCAATTTAATTCAAGACTGAGCTTTGATATTTACTAGCTTAATTTAAAATAAAGAATAATCTAAAGTTCTTAATTTCTTTCTAAATAAAACCATGTGATGACAATGAAACCTCACACAAATGATAAGAGGATTATATAAGACTAGATGCTAACTGCATGAAATTTGTGCACTTGGAGGGGTGTCGCTCAGCCTGGCCTGTGCCCTCTTGCAGTTTAGTACCCCTTGGGGGATGTCTGTCTGCGGGCTTAGACCCGATCCCCCAGGGGATTGGGCCTAAACCAGCAGTCAGACATCCCTCTTGCAGTCCAGGGTCCTCATAGTCCGGGACTTCTCGCTCCTTGCTGTCTGCCTGCAGTGGAAGCAGGAGAGGCTCCTGCCACTGCACTCACCAGCCATGAGCCTGGATTCTGGCTGAGCAGTGCTCCCCCTGTGGGAGCGCACTAACTACCAGGATGCAGCTCCTGTGTTGAGTGTCTGCCCCCTGGTGGTCAGTGTGCGTCATAGCAACCAGTCGTTCCACCGTTCAGTCTATTTGCATATTAGGGTTATATTATCAATAACATAAAAGCCAAGCGACCAGAATGCTGTAAATACCCATCACTATAACGTGCACTGCAGCCGGCCAACTGGCTTGATCGGGGGCAGCCACTCCTCTGGGCCGGCCCCTCCCCTGGGCTGGCCCTGCCCCCGATTGCATCCCCACCCCGACCAGGGGCAGGGCCAGCCAGCCAACCTTCCTCATCCCCTCCCTTTCACCAGCCCCCATCAGGGCGGGCTGGCTGGACCCACCTGTGCATGAATTCCTGCACTGGGCCTCTAGTATAGCATAATGTATGCTCAAGCACTCTAAACTGTGAAGAAGTATGTATACCTGTTTTTAGTATATGGTT
>NW_006287082.1:1130284-1183412 GCF_000327345.1 Myotis davidii | reverse complement strand
GCTCCTGTGTCACATACAGAAATTTTTTGATCTTTGCAACCATAGTAAAACAAAGACTTATATTTTTGATATTTATCTTATATATTTAAATGCCATTTAACAAAGAAAAATCAACCAAAAAAATGAGTTCGCGTGTCAGAGGTGACACCATCTCTGCCCTAGACTCTCACACACAGCAAAAGTAAACATGGAGCATGGTGATTTACTGTCAGCATAACCACAAGTTAAAGGGACCCATCGAGCCTGGGAAATAGATCCAGTTCTTCTTAGGTGTGATAATTAACTGGAGTTAAGGATCTTTACAAGATTTTACCCGTAGGCATTAAAAATAATTTTGCTGTGTGAAGGAATTTGAAGCAGATGAGAAGGGAGGCAATAAAGTGGAGACTGCAAAAAAAATTGCTTTATACTTAATTTTTTTTTTAACTGAGAGATTCAGAAGAAAATAATCATAAAGGCAAAAGAGTTCCATTATTTTCTTTCACATGAAAAAGGGGTGAGCAGGAAGTTTGTTGGCAGGTGTGTCTGAACCTGGAAAGGTTCATGCAGATGGGATAATGGGGTATTCAGGTTTAAAGCAAAATGGACCGTAAAAATGGGTCAAGCTCTCAGCTGTCATCAACAAAGCAGTTATTACATAGGTTCAGTTTCCACTATTCTCCCTTCCCCCCACACACAAGTTCTTTGGGGCTGATAATAATTCCCTGAAAAAGCTCAGGGCTTTTGAGATGGTCTATAATGCTCTCCTTGCCTTCTTCTTTTCATGTTTTCAATGTCTACTTTTTATTTTGTAAATGTCAACATTTTATTATTTTCATAATGCTAGGTATTGTATTTGTAAAATATTTCATATTAATCAATGTATTTGCAAAGGTGATGCTGGATTTTAATGGGTATCTCATTATTTATAAACAATATATAATACTTGAAATGTACATTAAATTGGAAATGGTGGTAGGTAATCTTTGTACCATTCCTGTTCTTGCAAAATTCATCCCATTTTAAAACCACCCGTTAGTTTTTCACTTTCCATTTTTAAGTAAAAATATTTGATTTGAGTAATCATGAACTTTATTTTACCAAGTTTTCAGAAAGTCAGAATTTTAATAAATAGATCAAATGCTTATCTTAATTTGGCCTGACTGTTGGATTGTAAAGTTTTATTTTATAGCAACATTTTTCTGCCAACTGTATCCTTTAATATGTATGCATTCTTCAGACTATTACATTCATATTCACAAAGCTCTTTGCTTTGGTCCACCATAAAATCACCAGCCTCTGCTGGAGTGCTCCATTTATTCTCTAGCTATTGATTTTTCCCCTTTCTAGCACTCCATTTCGGCCAAAAGTTTAATGCTTTAAAATCAATGCATTAAGAAATGTAAGTAAAATGTAAACTTTCTTATGATTTTAAGTATCTACTTACCATTGTTCTAATAAACAGTTACATCCAAAAAAAAATTACTGAAAGTTTAAAGGGGAGAAATGCAATAGAAAGATGTAGAGAAAATAATAGTATGCCAATAAATTGCTCACAGAGAGTGCCACGAGCAGCAGTGATAAAAACAATAATAGTGCAAATTGCATAGTAAAAAGGAAAAGCATGAAGAAGGTCAAGAACTCAGCTTGCTTTCATTCTGGGCTGGTAGTTTTCCATTAGTCTCCCCAACACACCATTGCCTTCAATATATTTCGGAGCTGGATTATTCAAGGTATTGCAGCCGGTGATACATTTTGGAAAAGACTTTGCTGTGCTTTGAATAGGCAATTGATTGCCCTTTGGCTGGTAGGGCAAGTTTTCTGATCATGTTCACCCATTCATCTGACAAATATTTATGTGCCTACTCCATTCTGGGGATAGAACCAGGAACCACACGGTTTCTGCCCTCAAGGAGATCGCCTTTACTCTGTTACCAGCCGACACCAGTATTAATGAGGCGGCTTTCTGGCAAAGGGAAGGGATCCTGTTTCAACTGAGCTAATCAGTCTAAAGGGACTTAAACCTGACATCCTTAAAATTTCTCTTGTTAGAAGAGGTATTGTTTGTTTGCTTTTGTGTTGGTCAAACACCACAAGGGATGTTGTCAAATGTTAGAGACTCGGGCGATTATGTAGGAAGCTTATTTCAAATGCAAATTTCCAAGACCCACTTCAGAGATTTTGATTTAGTAAGTCAAGGCTGTTGCTCAGAAAGCTGTATCTTTAACTAGTATCTCAGGTGTAGTCCTTATTCAGGAAAAAAAAATCTTAACTTCAGTGTATGCAGTTCATATAAGTTTGTAAATATATCTCTGGGTTTAAGCAAAATCTGTTGTTTGTTTCCCCACTCTACAGGATCTGGAACTTTTTAAAATCTTGTGGCAGTTTCTTGTATGGGTATGAGATATTTCTGTACAAATTTTGTTTTCTCCCTTTCTTCACATGAATTCTTTTAAAGCTTAAAAAATAGTCTAGCTGAAACCAGTTTGGCTCAGCGTCGGCCTGAGGACTGAAAGGTCCCAGGTTCGATTCCGGTCAAGGTCATGTACCTTGGCTGCAGCACATCCCCAGTAGGAGGTGTGCAGGAGGCAGCTGGTCGATGTTTCTCTCTTATCGATGTTTCTAACTACCTCTCTCCCTTCCTCTCTGTAAAAAATCAACAAAATATATTTTTTAAAAAATAGTCTAAAAGAGAAGTTAAATGTATACTATTTCTATTACATAAAATAATACTCATGTAGTGGTGGGAACGGCTGAAAATGAGAAAAAAAATTAAGAGAAAAACCACTTAAGTCTTACAGTTTCAAGTAGGGCAGTGGTGGAGGCCAAATACGTTTCTTCTTCTTCTTTTTTTTTTTCCCAACACTGAACCTGCAAAGTCAGGTCAAGTGCAACGGATTTGGAACGTTAGCACCCTGATTAACCCAAGTTGTCTGACTTGTAATCTCTTAGGAGTGACTTTTCCCTTCCTGTTGAAGTTCTGCTTTCTTCTCTACGGATAAAATATTTCAAGTTTGCTGGGAACTGGCTAATTTTTCTCTGTGGTCATACACACCTTCAGGTCAACTACAGGTACTACACAGATTAATGCAGAGTATGAAGTACCATTTCTCTCAAAGACAGATCTTTGTGTCCATCTGTTTCATTTCTTCCAAAGCCAAGGATTTCTCATAGTTCCTCTAACCTTGAAAGGTGTGAAAGTCAAAGGCAGAGAAGCTACGGGTCAAACTAGGGAGTGCTGATAATGTACGGCATGTGAACTGGGTTTGAAAATACTCCAGAAAGTCAGCACCTACATTTGCATGTCAAGCTATGCTTTTCTCATCTTTCCTAAGTTGTTATAATCACTTGGTGACTAAGTTTCAACAACTTAAATAGGAGCTGCAGTATTCATTTAGGAAGCTCAGTTAAATCAAAGAGAAAAAGAGATGCATTCTTTTAAAAATAAAAATTTCAGAATATGTAGAACTCTCTATTTAGGGAGAGTTCTACATATTCTGACATTTCTGAGAATGTGTACTTACATATTTTTCTATTTCTGTTGTTTTTAATGTAATGAGAGCATTTACCTATTTTTACCTAAGGAGTTGGCAGTATGAAACAAAGGAAAAGAAATGTACCACCAATCCCCCTATTTCTAATAATTTTACATGTTATTTCAGTGAAAATTTTTGTTGTTGGTAATTCAATATATTTAACTCTACTCAATTACCCATTTGCTCTGTTTTTAGAATATTCTCTTCAAAGACATAGTAATCTGGGAAACAATTCAATTTGTTTCAGTTAAATCAGCTCTATCTCAGCAGTTCTCAATTTATATTGAGGGGGGAAAATAATGGATTTAACTGAAACATGAGTAATATAGGTTAGATAGAAAGAACAAATTTCTGACAATAGAATTTTAAAATTCTGAAATGAATTACAGAAGGAAGTTTACAATCTCTCCTCAATTGAATCTTATAAACATACTAGAGGCCCAGTGCACAAATTCGTGCACAGGTGTGGTCCAGCTGGCCCAGTCCCAATTGGCCAGCTGGGGGGGAGGGGCTGTGAGCTGTTGGGGTCGGGGGGCTGATCGGGAGAGGAGCCAGCCAGGTGGAGGGGGCACAGGTGGTTGGCCAACCAGCCTTGCCCCCTATTGGGGTAAAGGGGGAAATTGGGGGCAGGGCTGGCCGAGGGGGGCATGAGGGGGGGGCTTGGGCAGCCACCCGCCCTTGATCGGGGTGGGAGAGGCCAATTGGGAGCAGGGCCAGCCAGGGGGAGGGGCCACGGGAGGTTGGCCAGCTGGCCCCACTCCCGATGGGCTGTTTATTGGCTGCAGTGGGTGTCATAGCGACCAGTCATTCCAGTCATTCCAGTCATTCCAGTGTTCTGGTCGCTGGCTTTATATATATATAGATAGATAATTTACATCTTTCAGTAATGATTCTAGGGTTTTCTTTGCTGTATAGAAATGCTCTTGAATATAAATAATCTCATGCCTATAGGATTTATAAATTCATATTTTGCATTTAACATGAATTAATTTGCCCTAGCACTCTTCTCATGTATGGCTTAATAGAAATTATTGAGTTTGCTAGTTAACAGGAAAAAAAGTAATACTATTTCTGATATACTCTATTTGGATAACTAATTTCTATTTTTCAAAAGAACCACTTAAATGCCAGCTTGACTAATGGGTTTTATAACAGATTACGGAAAACCCAAACTTTTTGTATTTTATTTTTCTGAAATGTAATTCATATAACAGAGAAATGCAAACAATACAGAGTATAAACGCTCTACAGGATTTACTACCCTAATCAGGACTTCAAACAACTGCTTTGAAACAAACATATAATAAAGTTATTTTCTCTGCTAGAATATACTTGTTTAGAGAATTGGCCCCCTTCGGAGATTCAAACATTTATGATAAAAATGGTGCTGGTCGAGATGATCTCTCAAGCCCATTTCAGCCCCATGGTGCTCTGATTAGTTGAAAGCACTGGCATTGTCACAAAGGATGTGAAGAAAACTGGAAATTTCCAATCCCCCCTCTGTCCTCAAATATGAATACATTGCTTCGTATTTGCATCTTAGAGGCTAATCTAAATGAAGAACTTATTAATTTCCTATTCTGTTTGCCATAGCATGTCATATACTTGAGTTTATTGTTTATGTAATTCTGAATGTGTAGAACTTAACATTACTTAACCAAATGATTGTTTGCTAATAATTCAGCGTGAAACTATATTTTCCTTTAGAATATTCAAATTAGAATAGTCCCAAAGTGTGCTACTTAAAGAATAGTTTAAATGCCCCCAAAAGGAATAATGAATTAAGCAATGTATAATTTAATAACAGAGAAACCAGAGACTGAATACTATCTTTATATTCTTTTTTCTATTTAGAAGTGCAGCCTTTTTCAAATGTTAAGGAACACCTGTGGTCATATCATCATTATTTTGGGGGCATGGGGTAGAATGGAGAATAGATCAAACACACACACAGACACACACACTACTGCTAACAGATGCATATGAAGTGCTGCTACCAACTGATTTCTCGGAATAACTAAGTTCATCTTATTTTATTTTTTCGTAAGCTTCCAAGTTATGAATTATTTATATTTCAAAGTTGTTTATAAATGCATTTCATATTTCAGGAATATGCTTTTTTGGGGAAGCAATGCTATAGATGGTGCCGAGCTACCAAACCAACCCACAATAACTGAATTACTTCAGTCCTGGGTATAATTGCATTACTGGAACAAAAAGACAAAGCTGCAGAGATTTTTAATTCAAGTGTACAGTTGTGAGAAGAATGGCAAACTAAAATAATGAAATCAGTTCAGGTAATATTCAATGAGCGAGGCATTAAATGAATGATACAAAAGTGGTTAAGAACGAGGGCCCAAAAAGAGGTAGATAAACTGTCCCCTCCAAACCAGAAAACTGGGTGTTCAGTGGAAAAACATTATTATTACTTGCTGGGGTAAACCATGGTGCGTAAGGTAAGGTGTGAAGTAAATTGCAGGAGACTGCTGTCATTATGTTTTCAGCAGAAATGGTGTGCTATTCTCCCACTGTAGTTAGAGTTATCTTTCTTATGTGTATGTGTGTTTCCTTTTCACTAGATTGCCCTCCTATCAGGAAGATAAAATAACTTATTGGGAGTCAAGAGAGAATGTACAGGGGTGAGAAAAAGCAGGTTTACAGTTGTGAATACACAAAACACAGTTTATTCTTATATTATTAGTCATTAACTAGAGGCCTGGTGCACAAATTCATGCACAGGTGGGGTCTGGTTGGCCTGCCCTAATGGGGGCCGATCGGGCCGGGTTGGTTGTGGGGAGGTGACACGGGAGGTTGGCCGGCCAGCCCCACCCCCAATTGGGGTGAGGAGGCAATTGGGGCAGGGCTGAATAGGGGGAGGGGCCAGAGGAGGTTGCGGGAGGCAATCGGGATCTGATCGGGCTAGTTGGTTGCCACAGTGTGCATCATAGCGACCAGTTGTTCTGGTCATTCTGGTTGTTCTGTCATTCCACCATTCAGGTCACTTGGTTTTTATCCTATTTAATAAAAGCCTAATATGCTAAGTGTTTGGTTGTCCAGGCATCTGTTCAACCAATCAAAGCAAAATATGCTAATGATATGCTAAGTCTGCTCAACCACTTGCTGACATGCACCAACCACCAGGGGGCAGACACTCAATGCAGGAACTTCCCCCTAGTATTCAATGCGCTCCCACAGGGGAGCACCGCTCAGCCAGAAGCCAGGCTCACAGCTGGCGAGTGCAGTGGCGGCGGTGGTGGGAGCCTCTCCACCTCTGCTGCGGGAGTCGGACATCCCCTGAGGGCTCCCAGACTGCGAGAGGGCACAGGCCAGGCTGAGAGATTCTCCGCCTCGAGTGCACGAATTCTGTGCACCGAACCTCTAGTATATATAGATTATTGTAGGTTTTTTTATATGAACAGCTGTAGACCTACTTTGCCCACCCCATGCACTCATTGTGATCTGATTTATATTTTATTATCATGCTCTTCAGAGGAGCTAGGTAAAGGTTTGTTAGAATTGATCAGAAAGCTAGTATATGCCTACATTCATCACAATTCAAATGGAGTCTTGAACAAATCATGAAACATCTTTTTGTGAGCAAACATGCCAGCCAGCGACAGGGGTGAACTGGTGCTTTTGGTGACGCTTTGGACAACTTAAATCGTCGCGGCTGCTGGAAAGCAGCCTTCAGTGTAGGCAGTGCCTTCTTGCTTGACAGTGAGGTCCCCCCGAAAGACTTCCTGGGGGAGAAAACAGAAGCAAGCAGCCAAATACAAAGTTGTTTTCTTATTTAGAGTGCTGCTTTAAATGTCAACATTCAAGCGTTAGTTTTCAACTGTAGATCTCTTACACAGGTTCCTCCAGGACCTCTGAGAGGGGTTAAGATGCGTGGGATTCAGTGTTTCATGTAAATTCTGTCAATACCTCAAGCTGTACAGTGATTAGGATTTCTTATAAGTATCAGAACTTCATGTAGAAATCATCTTGTAGGACTTATTTATGTAACCTGGGTAGAAACCCTTTGTCAGATACATGTTGCAGACATTTTTCCTGGTCTGTGGCTTGCCTGTTCAATTTCTTGTCATGTCTTTGGATAAGCAGCGATTTTTAAATGTGGTGAAACAAGTTGATACATTTTTCTTTTATGGTCAGTGAAATGCAAATTAAACTACAGTGAGAGGTCACTTCATGCTTAGTAGGGTGGTTATTAACAAAAAAGGAAAGACAGTAAGTGTTGGTGAAGATGTGCCAATATTGGAACGCTTGTACACTCTTGGTGGGAACAAAATGGTGCAGCTGCTATGGAAAAGAGTATGAAGATTTCCCAAAAAATTAAAAATTGAATTGCCATATGATCCAGTAATTCCACTATTGGTAATTATTAAAAATAATTCAAATCAGTATCTTAAGACATATTTGCTCCTATGTTCGTTGTAGCTTTATTCACAATAACCCAAGATGTCAGTTAGGAACAACCTAAATATCTATCAGTTGATGAATGGATGAAGAAAATGTGGTATACACATAAATTGAAATACTATTCAGCCTTAAACAAAAAGGAAATCTTGCTATATGTGACTTCATGGATGAACCTTGAAGATATTATAAAGTAGGATACTAATTTAATTACATTCATATAATTGAATAATCCACAGTCATTTAAAATTAACCATTTATTTAAGTGAAAAGGGTCGGTCACAGAAAGACAAATACTGCATGATTCTATTTATATGAGATAGCTAAAATAAACTCAAAGTAGAATGGTAGTTTCTGGGAGCTTGGTAAAGAGGACCATGAAGAATTGTTATTCAACAAGTATAAAGATTCATATATGAAAGCTAAGTTCTGCAACACTGCTCCTATAGTTAACAATAATGTATTGTACACTTAACATTTTGTAAAGAGGGAGAATCTTTTTTAAAATATATTTTTATTGATTTCAGAGAGAGGAAGGAGGAGTCATAGATAGAAACATCAGTGATGAGATACAGTCATCCGTCAGCTGCCTCCTGCATGCCCCCACTAAGGATCAAACCCATAACCCAGGCATGTGCCATGCCTGGGGAATCGAACCATGATCTCCTGTTTCATGGGTCAACGCTCAACCACATATAGAAAAGAGAATAGGATAGTAATTTACATTCATATAATTGAATAATCCAGTCATTTAAAATTAACCATGTATTTTTAAATGTCCTATTTATAAAATAAAGTGGTAGAAAAATGTAGATTATAATATACAATTTTGGGGGGGACTGAAAAAATCTGTGTATCAATTTCATTTGTAACCTAGTTAACAATTATGTGTCCATATATGTTTGGGTTTATCTCTGGACTCCATCTGTGTTTTTGCTTTGTTTCTTTATCTTTATATCAGTGCTAAGTCTTAATTATGGTTGTAATATTTCAAAAAAGGGGTTATGCTACTGTTGGGTTTATCTCTGGACTCCATCTGTGTTTTTGTTTTGTTTGTTTATCTTTATATCAGTGCTATCAAGTCTTAATTATGATCATAATATTTCAAAAAAGGGGTTATGCTACTATAAAGCCAGTAAAAGATTTTTTCTGTGCAATGGTATAAATAGCCACTAATTAGAGAGATCGCTATGAAGTTTCTCAATATAGAAGTTGAAGTTCAGAATACCCGGGGCTCATAGTTCTTTCCATGGGCGGCATCATTCATCAATAACCATCATGACTTCAGAACAATGGTTCTTACCCCTTGATTTGCATTAAAATCACTTGGGGGAGCTTTTGAAAACATGATTGTTAGGTCTCAAAACTAGCCAATTATATAAGATTCTCTGAGAGTGGAACCTGGGCTTGGGAATTTGTAAACGCAACCCAAACGATTCTAATGAGCAGTCATGTTAAAGTTTTGCTTCATTACCATCTGTGGGAGAAATGTCTTCACACGTTTCAATTCTAACATTTAACTGAAAAGAAATAATAAGAAATGTAGGAAATATAAGTTGGGCTGGGAATCTAAAATTTTTAAACCTTAATTCTTTTATATTCCTAC
Organism: Myotis davidii; assembly: GCF_000327345.1. Lineage (NCBI taxonomy): Eukaryota > Metazoa > Chordata > Mammalia > Chiroptera > Vespertilionidae > Myotis > Myotis davidii. Next base: position 1,173,875 of record NW_006287082.1, on the reverse strand, counting down.
TTCAAAAAGAATCTCTGCCTTTATGAGTTGTATTGGAAGCTTTGTGGTTGTTGCCTGGGAGACTCTGGAGCAAAGTTTTTATTTTCCAAGACTTTCTTTTTATTGCCAGTTCTTTAAACTGTAAAGTTGTTGGGCTATCATAGCAAAAATGCAAGGATGCTCTCTTGTGGAAATACCCTTAAACTTCAGGTCCATGATCCCTGAGCTCCAAATTTCTACACACTGACAGCACATGCCACATTAACCAATGCTCATTGTTTTTGGAGGACAATCACAATATTTGTTTTTGCTGGATAAAAACAATAGGCCCCAATGGGGGTTGAAATCATGATTATGATACTCTAACCAACAGAAATAGTTAACCAAAACGAAAAAAAAAATAAGTCATTAATAAGCTTTAAAATTATGAGAGGTGACTGGTAAAAAGGATAATTTTCTTCATGAAATGTGCTTTTTTAAAAATATATATTTTATTGATTTTTTACAGACAGGAAGGGAGAGAGATCGAGAGTTAGAAACATCGATGAGAGAGAAACATCGATCAGCTGCCTCCTGCACATCTCCCACTGGGAATGTGCCCACAATCCAGGTACATGTCCTTGACCGGAATCGAACCTGGGACCCTTCAGTCTGCAGGCCGATGCTCAATCCACTGAGCCAAACCGGTTTTGGCGAAATGTGCTTTTTTAACAAGCAAGTTATTTTTATAATATGAATTAAAAATAAAGTTTGACACAATTGGACTGATGGGGAGGCAATTATTATTGTAGTCTCTGGGCTGAGAAAATTGTTTACATTCATACAGTGTAGGCAAAGCACTAGCTGATGAATGCAACGGAAGTCAGATCTTGTACCTGTTCTCGTATATGTGTAGACTGAAATCTGAGAAGCTTCGTGCTGGCTCTCTTGACTCTTATTATTTTTGTATTACTAACAGATGTCTTCAAGAAATTTTCAGTATTTGGAAAACATTTAGACAGAAGTTGATAGAAATCCAATATGCATTACCATATATAATATACATAATATGACATTCATATTCACAGGCCTAATATCAATGAAACTATTGATGGAAGAACTCCAATAAATTCAGATTTCGTATACTGCAAATCTGTCCTTTCATTATGAAGCTTTGCTTCTGGAAAATAAAAAAGGTGTTTTAAATACATTTTTAAAACATTTACTTCTACTTTTATCTTTTTTACAAATTGATCCCCAAACATGACTATTGCTTTTTCTAAATGTTAACTATCTGCATGAAGATTTGACAGTATAGTAACAAAATTACAAAATAAATCCCATAGGAGGAGCATACTTTTGTAATTCTTATACACAGGCTGAATAGTCCTTAATCAAAAATAATATTTTGGCAAAAACATCAGACAAATGTGGGGGGTAAAAGCAATAAAAATTGACCTTTATTCCCTTACTGAAAAGGGAATTATTTTAAAAGGAAATACATTGGAAGTTTACAGAAATGAATGTAGGCTGGGAATCTAGGCTCCAATCCAACAGGCAGCACATGGGAAAGGAAGTAGGATCATCATAAAGTTTTTAACAAGAACGCCCAGAAATAATGTTATCACTAGCATCTGCAACTATTTTCAAGCCAAGATTTGAGTTCTGGGGAGATTTTGCCACAGTCACATTATGTACCTGTCCTTTGACTTGCCCAATGAGGAAGAGATAGTTTCTCAAAACATGGTGTTGGAGTAACATTAGAAAAGGATGCTGAACATCACGGAATAAACACATCTTCCATATTGAAAAATAATGAAAACTGGCTATACTGAAAATTGCAATCTGAAAGTTTTCTTAGCACCCGCTTACTCAAAGAGATGCAGACAGTACCAGGCTTCCTACATACATGTATCTATTTTCAATTTTTTTTTACAAAAAAAGAAAAGTTTTTTGAAGTTTTTAACTTAGATCCAGATCTAAAAAAGTGTGCGTTATTACTGTAGGCTTCACACATCATAACAATTGTATACTAAGAACAGCCACATGCTGATCACAGGTGAGCATTATTCGAAGTCAAACCTGAATGAAATGAAGACTGTTTTCACAGAGCTGCTGATCAAGTAGGATTAGAAGTATCTACTGAGCTAAGAATCCCATTATCCTGGTTTCTAAATCCAGGTTCTTTTTCAGTTGAAATATTGAGACCACATTTGATTTCCAATTTCCATTATAATGTGTCAGGTAGAACACTTGTATTTTTCTGTAAGCCATAAATGCTATAGACAGACCATGTGAGGATAATACAAAACGAAAACTTGGATCATTTTATTCTTGGAATATTTTATTTGGTTTCATGTTTGCAGAGTTATCTCCATCCTTTTTGATTTGGGAAGCTCTTTCAAAGCATGCTGTCTGATAAAACATTTGTGTTTTTAAATTTAACATGTCAGTTATGATTTGATTTGGCTAAACATTGTTATACATTTCCTTTTAATGCAGTCTTTAATTATATTTTAATATGTATGTTAGACATATTTGATTGCTTTCCCAACAGCCATTCTTCTTCTTCTTTACTTGCAAACAGATCTCAAATAAAATTTCTACAGTGAAACACCCAGCCCAAGAGGGTCATTATTTTGAGTTTAATTCTATAAAGACGTTCATATTTTCCTTTATCAAATGATTTTTTCTAGTAACAGGTGTACAGTGGAGGTCTAGCCAAAGAGACATAGTGAGTATCTGTTTAAGGCTTTGGGGCAAGATTTTTTTCCCTAGGAGAGAGGGGATTAAGAATTTTTCCTTATCATGGATAGTGTTCTGTAAGATTGTAATGCTTTAGCGGCTACGCCATATTAAAGTCATGAGAAAAAAGCCAAGAGACAGAGAGGTGACTGCTGCTAGCCTTCTTGAAATATGAAACCAATGTCAAAGTCATGTGTTCTGTAAGCTGTAGCCAAAAACATTTCTAACTGGCGCGCTAGGAATATAGAAGTTTGGTTTGTTTTTTATTGAACAAGTGATAACCATCGCTCATCTTAAATTATACAAGAAAAATATTTTTGTTGATATTCACAAATTCCTTATAGTGTCATTTGTTATTTGGATTCATATGAGTTTTAAAATAGAGAGATTGAAAGTACCTTGGAGTTATTACATCAAAAATAAAACACATGCTGAAAAATGGTCAGTATATTATAAATTTTATCATTAAAGTAAAAGGACCTTAGGCTGCCATTTGCAAGAACTTACAAAGTATACATTGTGGTATGCTTTCTATTTCAAAAAATTCGTAGATTTTCTTTACTTGAAGGACATGTGTATAATTTTTCTCACCTTTTAAAAGAAGCACTTTATGGCTTCACTTTTACAAATCCAAATTGCCAGCTTTCCCAGTCTTGTGCTTTGGAGGCATTGTTAAGTAAAATAAGATTTGCTTTAACACCAGCACTGCAATACCATGATGGATAATGCAGATGGCTGCTAAGTGAGCAATGGGCGGGTAGCCTGTCCAGAGTGGATACACTGGACAAAGGGGTGATCGACAGCCCAGGTGGGGTGGAGCGGGTGCACAATTTCATTTATGCTCCTAAAACTTAGGACTTGTTTATTTCTGCAATTTTGCATTTAGTATTTTCAAACCATGGTTGATTGCAGGCAACCAAAACCTCTAAAAGTGAAGCTGTAGATCAGAGACTTCTGTAATTGATTAAACTGAAAGAGTGAATTATGTATTTGGAAGAAGGGCTGTTTCTTCAAAAAGTTTCCTCTGTACACCTCTCAGTAATTGTGAAAGTTTGTGATTTGCCCTTTTTTAAGAAAAATTATATTTATCATCTACCATCTCAAACAATTCCCAAACATTTCTGAGGCAGCATAACAAGATTTTCAACTTCAAAAACGACTAGATAACAATGTGAACATTTCAGTGTTTTTTAAAAAATTAATTTCCACCTTACTATTATTCTACTTTGGGGTTTTTACTACTCATAAAAGATGTATTAGACCAAATCAAATCTATAAATCTCAAGGGAGTTCTGAAGCTAATCAGGATTGCATGTGGTTACACATTTCTCATGTTTTTCATGATGTACATTTCTATTTATAGTGATGTATTTCCTTGTTTTTACTTATTTTAAGAGACTAAATATCTTGTTAATTTGTAGCAAGAAATTTAGATTAATTGGGACCAATATACTGAAATTCATGAATTATTCTATAAGATTTTTAACAGAAACAGAAGAAAGGTTAACTATCAGAAGAAGAGTCAGAAATAATGACTGTAAGGTAAAAGAACTCAACATAGCCATTAATTTCAAAGATGGTAGAATAAGGTACTGTTAGTAACGATATTATGGAACTTAGGAAAAATGACTATGCAAAGTAATGTGATCAAGCTAGAGATTTCCCCCATAGGTTTTAAAGTGCAGAATATATCTAAGTAAATTTATGTTAGATAACAAAATGTTTTGCAAATCATCTAAAAAATAGTACCAATTGGGCTACATCTGCATAACCGAAATACTTGATTAGAATTGTTTTAAATTGGTACATTAACTAGATAATGTCTCACTACTTCAAATGTGTTTGCTAGAATTGCAAACCTTAAATTTTAATTCAGCAAGAGTAATCCTTTTTTATTTTTAAATTATACTTAACATACAATATTATATTAGTTTTAGGGATACTACATTGTGATTAGAAATGTATGTACCTTATAAAATTATTACCACAATAAATCTAATAACCATCTGTCACCATTCATAGTTTTTATGATATTTTTTATTATATTCCCAATACTGTACATTACATTTTCATGACTTATTTTATAATTGAGAATTTGTACTTTTTAATCCCATCACATTTTTTGCCCATCTCTCCACTCTCCTTGAGTTTGGCAAACATCAGTTTGTTCTTGTATATCTATGAGTTTGTTTCTGTTTTGTTTTGTTTGTTTTACTTTCACAAAAAAAGTGAAATCAGATGGCATTTGTCTTTCTCTGTTGAACTTAATTCACTCTTATAATATCTTCTAGGTCTATCCATGTTGTCAAAAATAACAAGATTCCATTTGTCTTTGTGGCTGAATAATATGCCGTTTTGTATACCACATCATTAAAAAAAAACAAAAAAAACTTCCTTGACTTTTAAAGAGAGAAGAAAAGAGAGAGGGAGACATCAATGTGAGAGGGGAACATGGATCACCTACCTCCTGCCCGCCCCCTATTGGAGATTGAGCCTGCAACCCAGGCAAACACCCTGACCAGAAATCAAACCAGCAACCTTTTGGTGCTCAGGATGATGTCCCACCAGTTGAGCCACACCGGCCAGAGCTATATCACATCATTTTTATTCATTCATTTATTTTATACATTTATGTATTGATGGGCATATCCCATCAATATTTATATCTAGGTTGTGCCCATATCTAACCTAATGTAAATAAGTTGCCATGAACATAGGGACATACTAGTTTATATTTTTTTGAATTAGTGGTTTTGATGTTTTGGGATAAATACCCAGAAATGAGATTGCGAGGCCATGTAATAGTTCTATTTTTTTTTTTTTTTTGAGGAATCTCCATACTGTTTTCCACTATGCTGTACCAGTTTACAATCCCACCAATAGTGCACAAGGGTTCCCTTTCTCCACACACGTGCCAACATTTTTAACTAGTGTCTTTTTTGATAAAAGACAATCTGAGGTGACATCATGTTTGATTTGCATTTCCCTGATGATTAGTGATGTTGAGCATCTTTCCATGTGTCTGTTGGCCATCTGAATGTCTTCATCTTCTCGCCTATCACTGCTGGTTTTCAAAGGGCATTGTGAGGATCCCTCTTCCCACCACAGGTTCCCCAAGCTGGGAAGTCTGGAGCGAGACTTAGGCCCTTTGCTCCTCAAGACCCCCTCACCTCAGCTATCCCTCTCATTTGTGAATTGGTACACCATGGGTGGGCGTCCTGACCAGACTGCCTCTCTGTCCTTCCTAGCTGTCTCCGCGTGGCTTCTTCCTTATATCTTCAGTTACAGGAATTCTGTTCAGCTAGTCTTCCGGTGATTCTCAGTGATGTTTGTTGAATATTTTGTTGTAATATTGATTTGTTCATAGAAGGAAGTGAGTTTAGCATGTACCTACTCTGCCATCTTGACCCTATCCCCAAAATAATCAATTTTGAAGTGTATGCATCTTGACATTTTAAAATGTAATCATCTCATTATATTTGAAGTTTATTAAACCCACATTTTACATGTTTCCTTTATTGATAGATTTTTGTCAGTAGCATGTGAAACAGAAATAGACTTGGCAGAAGTCTTCAGCTCATTAGTGTAAGTAAGTGTTATTTAGGAATTCTGGTTATGGTTATACAGTCATTTTCTCTCTCCTTTGGATGGAATGCCACCCCCTCCTCTTATGTACGTGTTTTATAAATGTATATATTTGTTATATTCTAATTGAATGACGTAAAATAGTTTCTATTTCCATTTTATTTGAAATGACCTCCAAAAGTTTATTAAAATTTTATTAAGTTTAATATACATATTTTAAAGTTTGCCTAAATATTTTATACACATTGGGCTAGTTCCTGAGAGTCTTAAACAAGCATAGTGTCTTTTATATACCTTAAGAAATATGCCTGTCTGGTGTAGTTGAGCGGTTGAGTGTGGACCCATGAACCAGGAGGCCATGTTAGATTCCCAGTCAGGACATATGCCCAGTAGGGGGCGTGCAGGAGGCAGCTGATGGATGATTCTCATCACTGATGTTTCTCTATCCCTCTCCCTTCTCTAAAATCAATAAAAATCTATTTATAAAAGAAATTTTTATTGAATTTCTGTGAGTTGCTCACTTAGTACATAAATATTAGTAAATATTTTAATTTGACACATATTGTTAACCACTTACTGATACGTTATAGACATATGATATGCATATTTTCTAATTTCATATTCACAGGGCTTAATTGGGAATTGTAGTCTTTCTGGGGAGGACAGGGGATATAGAAGGCTAGGGGAGATGGGAGGTGACAAGTCTTAAGGATACTTAGATACTATAGGAAGAGATGGAGTGGATCTTAGACAAGTTGATTACTTTTTAAAGTGAATTTCAAGATTTTGTTTGGGACTTTAATGATCAGAGAAAATATATAAACACATGGAACTCCCCATTTTTTAAAACTATATAATTGGAAGGTTCCTAAAGGGAGAAATAAATAATGTTATCGCTCAGCAACTAGCAAAATACATAGCATGTATTGGATTCTAAGTTTTGCTTAAATAATAAATTAATGAGTTAGTTAAATAAATGGTTTAATGAACAGATAACTAAATATCATTATCCAAGAGTTATATAATTCAAGTCCATATTAGCTATAGTATATTAATATAGATTTATGCGTTTAGTACTGCAATGCAGTCTTCCACTCAGGATGTTGGGTAAAGAAAAAAAAAATTGTCTTTTTAATTGGATTCTACGTTTCAACTGTTTCCTCATACAAAGGTTGTGACTCAGAATGCTATAGTTTATCTCATAAAATGAGAAGGACGAGAAACCAAGATACCATGCAAGACACTGGCAACTAATTTAATCTACAGCCCTACTTTCTCACTCTTTTTATGTGCACAGCTAGATACTTAATACTCCCTCTTTCTGTTTTTGTTAAAATCCTATCTTTATATTTGACCACATAGAATATCCAGGTTAATCACCTGCTCAATACATGCCTGCATTGGGTTTGCTTCCTTTTGTAAACTTTCTTGGCACCGCCTTCTTCTCTAGAACTAAAGAGAGGAGGGTTTTTAAAAATTATTCAGACCAATGAAGGTAAGGCTACTTTCATAAGTGGATTGGCACCTAGGGTATCTGCATATGTTATGTTTTATAATCCTTCTTTTATTCCTTTGAGTAAGACCCCTCCCCTGATCCCATTAGTTCACATTCCACTAGCACAGTAATTCATCAAGAGTGAACATGGTATCCAGCCAATCAGAAGGGATTATAATTATTGCTTTCTTCCCATTCCACCAGGATTTTTTTAAAAAGAGATTGTTCACACCACAGTAATTTTGCCTTAGGAGAGGTGATATTAGGTCTTAGAAAAAATGTGGAGGACTTTAGACTCAGAGAAGAAAGAAAAGTTCAAGGCCTTGTGAAATTGAGTCCCTATGAAAAGTTGTATTATAAGCCAATCCTACCAAACCCTGATCAAGTTGGTTAATGAATAAATCTCCCATATTCTTTACTCACTTTGAAAGAAAACATATAGGATTTTAGCGTGGAACTGGACTCTCCTTATTATCTGTTAGGTAACTTTACTGGAAAACAAGTATTTATGGCCCATTGTTTTAAGAAAGTTTGTTTGAAAATCACCCATTTACCAAGGAGTTCACGTATATATTCTTACAGTAAGGAAGATGAGCAAAACTGCATATAGTTATGCCCTTAATAAAATGCTTTCTCTAAAGTGCTGCCCAGGGCCCTGAGGTCAGCTGGGACCTTCCCTTCCATGCCAGATGCTCACACTTTGATTGCTGTCCAGGGCTAGGGACTGCACACGTGCATAGATTTTGTGCACCGGGCCTCTAGTTTTATTACATATGTCTTTGGTACCTCAAATACATAAAAGGATGTGAGATACACATTTAAAAATATTTTACATATAACAATGATTTAGCTCATCAAAAAATAAAGGATTTTAACAATAGAGCCTTTATCATGGAAATAAATTTATTCTATAATATCTAAAGCCTGGCAGGTTATATAGGGATTATATGAAAGAATACATTAAATCCTCAACTATTTAATTTATGCATAATGAGTGCATAGAAAGTCCAAAGCTATCATATATATGTACTTGTAAAATCAGGCCTTTAAAAAATACTGTTGCAAAGATTGTATAAGTAGTCTATTAACTTAATTTTTCTATAATAATTACCAAAAATACTTTTCATAATAAATTATCTCTATACATTAACCACTAGTGATATTTAAAGCACAAGTTTATTATTTTTTAAAGAAATGGGAACTATATATAATGCATTACAAATGAGCTCCCATGAGAAAAATAAATTTTGAAAAGCTTATTATTCTAATTAGTCATCATGTATCTATGGAAACAATCATTTATTTATACTCAAAATAGAGAATTAGGTCCACAATTATATATCCGGAATCAGCCCAAAGTGACCTAATTCTGCAGTCTGCCTTTTATACTGTGCATATGTAAATGGTTATTAGTGCTCCTTTTAAGGAAAAGAAGATAATGTGAATTTCATTTTGATATTCCAAGGCTTAATTAAATTATAATTTTAGAAATAGGAGGTTTTACTTTTAAGTATTCATATTTACCACTTTCAAATTATTTGAAAGTTTGCTATTTATACATGTAATATAATATCCTAAAAAGTTTTCCTATAAAATCTCACTTTGTATTATGCCTATGTATTGTTATTTAATGTTTGATATAGAACAATATTAATAATTGTACCTGAAATGGCAAGAATAATTAATACCTATTAAATTTTGTTCACTTCATACAGACCAGGTCTTTAATAATAAAAAAACAAAATGTTTACACTAATACAGAAAAATAAAGTAATGAAGCATGAATTTCATAATGTTGCAAAACTAATTGGTACAATGGGGATTCATATTTGGCTTATGTGACTCTAAATCATTTCACTTATACTGTATTAAATAGGCATTTGTGTATTAAATATGTTACACTTTATCATTATCATAAAACCTGAAGATATTTGCTAGAGATATTTGCCCCCAAATGAGAAAAATATAAAAACTAGAGGCTCAGTGCAAGAAATTCATGCACAGGTAGGGTCCCTAGGCTTGGCCGGTGATCAGGGCCGATCGGGACCTTCCAGCTGCTGGCCAGGGCCTTTTTTTATTCTGCGTCGCCCCCTGGTGGTCAGCGCACATCATAGTGAGCAATCAAACTCCCGGTCTCCTGGTCCAACTCCCAAGGGGACACTTTGCATATTAGCCTGGTAGATAGATAGATAGATAGATAGATAGATAGATAATAGATAATAGATAATAGATAGAAATGATACCAGGGCATGAAACTTTAAAGAATAATATATGGAAAAACCAAATCTATGGCATTTTTATTTAAATTAAATCTGGGTCCTACAGAACCTTAAATTTGCCAAAATAGAATGTTTAATTGAATACTGGGGAGGAAAAAAATAAACTAGAAAATTGGTAGTCCTTAGCAGATCTATACAAGTAATATTAACTGAATTACTGAATTTGGCTGAATATGACATAGCAGTCATTGAAGAAAAAAAGTACACAAACATTTCAATAGGCACCAGAAAGAAATTTGGTAAAATTTGACAGAAATTTATTTTAAAACTCTCAGTAAATTAGGAAAAGAAGAAACTTTCTAACCAGTTCAAAAGTATATATTAAAATTATTTAAGACAAAAAAAAAGAATCTAAATGGAACATATTAGAAACACATTTTGTTTTAAAATCATTGAAAACGAGAACAATTTTTAAAGGTGATGATATGTTTAATATTCAAATATCAATTGCTTTTCATTACATCAGTGACAAACATGTAAAAAAGATAATTGAGAAGAAATAATTTACAATAGTATTCAAGAACTCATAATCAGTAAAACAATATATGGAAAAGATAATTACAGGCAAAAACATAAATGATTGTTAAATGAATTAAAGAAAACTAAAATAAATGGAGAGATAGAAAAGCTGAATTTCTTTAGTTTTTCTTAATATATAGAGTCAATGAAGTTCCAATCATAATTCCAACTTATACTTTATGAAATGTATTAGGTTGATTCTAAAATTTATATGGGAAAGTTAAAAGCCAAAAAAAGCAACAATTCTGAAAAATTCCAACATCATCACCAATTAGAATGCTTATGCACTACTTAAGACTTCCCTATACCATGGATTAAAACATATATCTTAAGCAGGACAAAATAGGGCTTTTTGTTTAAATAACTAAATGCACTACTTTTAAAACTAAGGTCTTTTGTTCTTTAAAACAAGTTAATTAATAATTGGGGAAATGCAAATCAAGACAAGGAAGAAATATCATTTGATATTCATTGCATCATAAAGTTAACCATTCACACATCCTCTTACTTAGCACTTGGTAACCTAGCACCTGGTACACATTAAATAATGTATATCAAGACATTCACAAAGATGCCATAAACAATAGCACAATAAAAAAATGACTAGATGATCCCCTATGACAAGAGTGGATAAATAAACTGAAATACTAATGGAATCATATAAATTACTGACCTGTGGTGCTGTTTAATAATACATGAAAGTTAAATGCACAATAAGTAACATTAAGTCATCCCAAATTATACACTTAATGATGTCCTTCTTAAGTAGTTAAAAGATTCAAAATTAAGTATATGTCTATTTACTCACATTCACTTCTCAGATATATACATATGAGATAGAAAAAATATTTGTAAAGAAAAGAAAGAAAATTGAGGGACATGGTTAATTTGGAGGGAGGGAGGGAGGAGCATAGGATGGGGAGGTTCACATGGCTAGATGCAAATTACTATTAAAGTCTTAGTTCCTGGAGAGGGTGGCTAATAGAACATATTACTTTATTTTGAAAGAGAAGAAAGGCAGGGAGTGGAAGGGTAAGTAAGTAAGCAAGCAAATGAGTAAATAAAACAAGTAAGGCCAGGTGTGTGCCAATGATAAAAATTTATCGTACTCCAAAGATTGTTTTCACTCTAATTCTGTTTGAGGGTGATAAAACTATACACACATTTGTGCATGTAAGGAACTTTTATGAGCAGTTGATAGGTCTGCAAAGAAATTCTCAAATACAGAGGTGGGCAAAAGTAGGTTTACAGCTGTTCACATGGGAAAAGACATGCAGGTTATAATTATAATAACACAAGAATAAACTGTTTCATGTACTCACAACTGAAAACCTCCTTTGTCTAACCTTGTATTTGAGAATTCCCAAAGGAATAGGGAGTGGATTTTATTATTTTATTGAATATATAATGAGTGTTTATACTGTAAACCAAGTACCATGAGAGGTATTGAGGGTGGAGCCGTGAATAGCTTAAACATGGTTGTTGCCTTTGTGCAGAGGTTCTCTTGGTTTCCATAACTTTTAAAATATATTACAGAGACTTTAGAAATTATTTTCATTTCCAATTGAGACTTAAAATATTCAAGTTACTTATGGTGATGGGGTAAGGAAATATGCATATCTTTGGATTAGATTAATCCTCCAAATCACTTAGCACCATTCTAAATCTCTTCTCTTGCCCCCAATTTGAATAAATAATTTTAGAATGTTATCTTCTTTTGTAATAGAAAGTAATTTTGAAGTGTATTGTACCTCCCACCAAATTTGGTAGATACACTTATATTTTGGTGGAATTAGAACTCTAGGTCATTTGTCATCAAATAATTGTTAGTGAATAACTGATAAAATGCATAAGTAGTCTTGTCCAGCAGAATATACTCCTTTTCACTTTCAGGTGATCAATAATTTATAGTAACCAAAAGTAAGATTGTACAGTTGTCTCTCATTTATATTTTACACATATTGATTGCTATTTACTTTAAAGAAATATTTGTATCTGGAAGTTGAGAGAGACTGTTCTCTCTGTGTGTGTGTATGTATAATTTAAGTAGATCTATGACAGTTTATTTTTTTCCTCTGGACTACCTTGTCAAGAATAATCAACACTCAGTAGTCAGTGCTATTGTAAGATTTGTGAATGTCTAATAGGAGTGGAATGCTTTATGTTTTCTTTATACAAATTTCATAACTTTGCGCTATTTTCAGGTACCGATGAGACATTAAGTTGATTAGCACATAAACGACTGCAATAAAATGGCACGCAATTAAAAGGTAAATGTAGTCATCGCATTTTCTTTATGCTAACGATAAAAGCCTCTTCCATAGACACCCTAAAGTCAAACATCCCCAGATCCCTTTCACTGTTTGCCACAAAAGCAGCTGTTTGATTACTCCAGCTTAGTTTAGAACATTTCACATTTTTTCTTTCTTCAGGAAATTAACAAGAAACAGATGCTTCATTTGACTCTTCTCTAGGGTAGACCTTCATGAGGAAGCAACTGTGTTAATTGCAAATGTTCTCAGAAGTCTTTGCCTTTGATCTTGAGTCAGGTCCTGGCATTTTTATGTCACATTAATTTAAAAATGACTTAGATTTATTAACACAGGACTCTTGATGTGCTATGTGGTTAGTAGTTACTTTTTTCATTGATTCATAATTATTTTTCACAAGAACATATTTTGGATGGTATACATTAAAGTTGCAAAAGTTGTGGAAAGGATACTCTTCTATATAGAGAAAGATGCGGATATATGTAGGTATCATTTTTCACATGTAGCAACTATAAGTATTTTTGAAAAGAAAATGTCCTTTCAGCTACTTGACATTGTCTGGGGCTACCAGACTAATCCGCAAGAATGTTTTTAAGTGACACCATCGTAGCAGCAGCTACCTTAAGGTCCCTAGTTTTTTCATACGGTTTATCTTGTATCTAATTTATTTTACCTTTTTTTTATATTCTCTTTTTTTGAATGTAAAAAAAAAAAACATGAAGAATTGGGTCTAGTGATAATATAGTGAAAAGCTGAATATACCTGAATATACCATTTTTAAAATTTTCCCATAAATACTTTGTGATATAAATGAATAAGTAAGGTTACAAGTGAGGATAATGTATCAATATATTAACTTTTGTATTTGTCTTACTAGTATATTCCTACTGATATGTATCTTTCTCTATAACTCTTAGATAGATAATTATATAGATAGATAGATGATAGATATTATTGATTGTCAGTTTTTCTCTCTCTCTAGTACTTTTAAAAGACTTGAACATTTTTTAAAAGAGCCTGGTCTTCTCCGTCAAAAAAAGGTGATTCATGCTGTGGAGACTTTATTTTAAAACAACAAAATAACACTTCAACCCAGGGACTCATTTTAAGCATACACTGGCAGACTAAATGATGCCATTAATAAGTCTGGAAGTGGTAGATTTGCTCTGCTCACATAGGTTTTGAAAAAGGGGTTACTTGGAAGTCAGCGACCATGGCAGATTTGGTTAGTGGACTGAGTACTATGAACATATCCTCAGATGAGACCTCTGAGGCGGTGGCGGAGGATTCCTGAAAGGTGAACACTGACAGCAGGTGCTCTTTGACAATGCTGAGTGTGGAGGAACTGGAGCTGCCTTCCTCAAATGACCATACCTTCTTGTAACTCAATTCTAGTGACTACCACTCTGGGGCTACAGATCAAAAAGCCTTTTTAAAAAAATGTCCAGGCATCTCATAAAGTACCATAGCCTCAGAATTCTCATCCAATCTTAGGAAGCCGAAAGGATGGCCCCCCTTCCTCACGATGCAGACGCGCTTCCCTCTTCTCTCTCTAATTGGGTGAAGCTGAGTCAACATTCATCAACTTTAGAATCAATACAATTATGTGAAGCTTCTTAAAATGTAACTGCTGTTCATCATATTCTTACTATTACATGAAAATCTGCATGACATACTGGCATCAAAGCAAGATTAAGAAGACCATATTGGAGCTGTCATCATAGAGCAGCGATGATGTATATCGTAACAGCTGGATCATAGGCTTGATTGATCATTTTCATTCACATTCATCAAGAAGGACCACAAAGCCTGTCTGAGCATTCATTAGTGCCTATTTTACTTCAAAAACTCATTTTTTTTTAATGAGGTGACAAACCTCAGATCAGACTCTTCCTATAATGAAGGTCCAATATGAGGAAAAAGGGTACCTACATACAAAGACACATATAATAAAATAAGGAAGGCATACTCTATGATATTTAGATAATATAATTTCTTACAAGTATTAAGCATCTAACTCTGTGTTTACATTTCCTATTTATTAAGGAAATACAACAAAGACAAAATTATATAAGCTAAATGAAAATAGTTTAGGGAGAACACTTTGAAAAGTGTTTGGAAAATTTAAGGTCATTGCATGCCATATGTTTCTAATCTAAGTAGTTCTCCATTCGTTCTTTATTTATTTATTCAACTATTGGTCATTGAATGTCCCTTGGTAGGCAATTTCTCCCTCATTTTAATGGCCTCTTCATATTTTATAGCAAAGAAACTAAAAATTTATTAATTTGACAATAAATTGCTTGAAATAAGATACAAAGAAGAAAAAGCAGAGGTTCTATAGTCCTCTTGAGGCTTATTTTAAACAACTTATACAGATACTGGCCATTTAATTTCTATCTTGCTTTATTCATATTGCATTTGGATGGTGGCCATAGACTTGCTTCTCGGTGTAGCCGGAGCCAAATGATGGGAAGAACCAGGAGATGCTGGAACACTTTGGTCTGGGAGATCAGAAGTAAGAGAGCCTTTCTGGCTGCAGAATGGCCTATGGGGTTCGAGGAGCAATAGAGAGATTATCATTCTGCCTTTTAGCACCTGGCTTTGGGGCAGGGAATTGGCACCTCGACAAAGCCTCTGAGAATCTATGGCATTGGAAGGGCTATTCGCAAACCAGCACAGAAAGTGCTCTGTTGACAGGGACAGTATTGGTGAAAGAGATGGTGTTCGCAGAAGTGGAGAAGGGAACGAGGCTGGCTTTGTCCTGAACTCGGACCTAGGAGGCCACTTGAGAGCGGTTGACCGAGGGCACAGCCAAGGACAGGCAAAGAAATTAACTTTCCCATAAAGTGCTGGTCAGGCGTAGCTGCAGTGCAGTAACTACTCTATGTTAGGGCGGGGGCAGTGACTCAAGTAGTATAAACCTCTGTAGACAGTGCACCCAGATGCAGAATCAGGGGTATTACATGGAGACCACAGAAGTTGATGCTTCTGATGGGAACAATAAAATTCATTTGTAATGCCCTCTGAACCCTCTTAGAGACAAACATGAATGAGGGGACTGGATTCCAACTGTCAGAAAGGCAGCACTAAACAAAGTTATTGCCACAAAGAAGTAGCTCACAATTCCCTTCATTAGGCTGGTGTTTAAAAAAGATCCTGTAGTCAACAGCGGGGGGAGGTTGGAGGGGGAAAGAGAGGGACATACGTTATACTTTCAACAATAAAGGTTTATTTAAAAAATCCTATGGAGACAACTGGGCTCCTTTCTTGGAGGCCCTAAGTACTGTTTTCCTTGTCAAGACCACAGTGACTTCGGAGCTGACGCTACTTAAAAGCCTCTGTGTACATGCATTTGCCTGTCAGCCACATTCACTTCACCAAGCTTGAATTCTCACAGACTCTTACCAGACCCCACCTCTTGTACTAAGCCCTCTGGTCAACCCGATCCTCAAAGTCATCTTTGAGAAGACACCTGTCAGTTCTACCCAATGAAATTCAGTGAAGAGAGGGCAGTTCCTTTCAGGAGGCATGGGATTTATCACAAAACTATACACTATATTTTTTTATTAAACCAGCTGATATTCAGGTGTAGTATCATACACTACAAAAATAGAAATAGATATTTTTGCAGAACTATTAGGGAGCAGCTTTTCCAAAGACTTTCATGAGTAGGGTAAATTGCTTCTTGCTTCCCTTCTTTTGAATGGTGAAAGTTTCTCTGTACTCCAGTTCAAAGGGGACTCCTGACAAGTGTCTCATCGTATGATTAGAACTTGCTGTCCACTAGCTCCTTCGGTTGGTCATTCTCTAACATATTGGCTCCATTCTTGTTCTTCCTATTAGCAATGAAAAATCCAGAAATGCTGTCAGCATATCCATTATTCTTATCTGTTTCTTCCCCCTATTTCTTGACCTACACTAGGCCACAAGACCCACATCAACTGTGTAAGAGCAGATTTCTATTTTCACTTGGCTTGAAAATAACTGAATGCTTTATGGCAGGGGTCCTCAAACTACGGCCCGCGGGCCACATGCAAATACAAATATTGTATTTGTTCCCATTTTGTTTTTTTACATCAAAATAAGATATGTGCAGTGTGCATAGGAATTTGTTCATAGTTTTTTTTTAAACTATAGTCCGGCCCTCCAACGGTCTGAGGGACAGTGAACTGGCCCCCTGTTTAAAAAGTTTGAGTACCCCTGCTTTATGGCCTAGTTCAGAAATGGCTTTGGAATGTCAGTTCTTCTTCACTAAGGAAAAGGAAGAGGACGGCCCTGGCCCATGTTTCTCAGTGGTTAGAGCATCGGCCCATGCACAGTGGGTGGTGGTTTCAATTCCCAGTCAAGGGCATGTAGCTGGGTTGCGAGGTCACTCCCTGCCCCTGGTTGGGGCCAGTGTAGGAGGCAACCAATCGATGTTTTAAACTATAGTCCGGCCCTCCAACGGTCTGAGGGACAGTGAACTGGCCCCCTGTTTAAAAAGTTTGAGGACCCCTGCTTTATGGCCTACTTCAGAAATGGCTTTGGAATGTCAGTTCTTATTCACTAAGGAAAAAGGAAGAGGATGGCCCTGGCCCATGTTTCTCAGTGGTTAGAGCATCGGCCCATGCACAGTGGGTGGTGGTTTCAATTCCCAGTCAAGGGCATGTAGCTGGGTTGCGAGGTCACTCCCTGCCCCTGGTTGGGGCCAGTGTAGGAGGCAACCAATCGATGTTTCTATTTCACATTGATATTTCTCTCTCTCTCTCTTTCCCCCCTCTCCTTCCCTTCCACTCCTTCTCTGAAAAGCAATGGAAAAAAATATCCTGAGGATTAACAGCAACAGCGGAAGTCCACACTTTTCTATGACCTGGATTCCAGATAATCCGCCATGCCCTCTGCCTTGGCTTTTATTTCCATGCAGCCCTCTAGGGAGGCATAAGGCCACTCACAGCTGAAGGGAAATCTTGACTGTTGTGTATATTCTGGGAATCAACACAGCCCCTCACATCCAAAATATCTATGTCCTATTTTTCACAGATCTGTATGTTCTGGGTTCCAAATAATTCTTTGAAAGACAATCTTCACTCAGGTCGGGCGCTGTGTAATACCTAAAACAAGGCAGAATTTCTTGAAGATGCGTGGTTCTGGTGTCTGTTTTTCTAAATCTCTTTTTTCCAGCTTGTAGTTGCCTATTTCAGTTCCGCAGACAGCAGGTGTTTGGATTCTCTGTTGCCATTAGTCTCAGCACTTGTTCTGCCAAGCTGAGCTGTTTGCAGCAGGCACTTGTGAGCAGCAGTCAGAGATTTCCTGGGTCAGCTATCAAATAACAAAGTTAACCATGAGCTCCCAGAGCCTTCTGTCACCCAGGTCTCAACGTGGTGCCTCCGAGGGCCCCTTTGTTACATGTAAGATCAGAGAAAAGCAAGACACCTCTGTATTAATCTGCCCTATAGATATTTGCTGTTACTCTTGGTCATTTACTGAAATAAAAGTGAATTTTAATAGAATTGATGTTGAAGTTGTATTTTTCATGTAGCTAATCAAATAGTAACCTGCCAGCGGGAATATTCAAAATGAATGGATGCAGCTTAATGCTGGAGAGAAAACAATAAGGGGGTAAATATAACATTAAGGAAAATGTTAAATTATATCTAATATAAATTGTTCAAAATGTGATCCATAATAGTTATACTAACTTTTTAAGAGTTATCATAAGAATTCACCATCAATAGATACTTCCTTGGCAAGATTTGCCTATAGTAGATGTGTGTTTTCTCTAGAAGCGGAGAACAATAGGAATAGTAGATGTGTGTTTTTACTAGAAGCGGAGAACAATAGGAATTAACATGAGAAAAGGGAGATGAAGTGGCTAGCATTAAAGAAGAAATATTTCTCATATCCAGCCTTAGGAGAAATGAAACTGATTTAAAACAAGAAAGCTGAGTAAAAATCTCCAGGGCTTCAAATATTTTTTTGTCTGTTAGCAAAATGACTAATGTGAGTTGTACCATATTTTGCAGGTTTAGGATTTCTGGCCAGAAATCTTGTGTCAGTTGATTATACCTAGATTGTATTTTAAAATATTTCGGTCAAAACTGAAAGGATATTGTAGACTCTGTTACATTTGGGTTTTTTTAAGTCTAAATGTAGAGAGAAATATACAAATCAAATTCACTGTACAATTTCCTTAAAAACATAAATAAGTAATTATGTTTGGCATCTCTTAGCATTCCTTCTACTTTCCCTAACTTGAAAAAATACAATGATGTGTTTTGATTTATTTAAAATATGATTATTGCAATTAATCTGTATATATTTTTTTACTTCTAACCCTAATATAAGGCCATATAAGTATTATATAAATTGGGCTTCCATATTTACATTTTCTAAAAATTAATTTTTTAAGAAAACATCTTTTATAGGGTTACTGGTCCATTACTTTAAGTTAATTGAGGTAAAGATACCTTGGAATTTTAATTTGTATGTAAATGTTGTTTTACATAATTGAGGTTTAATTGATATACAACATTATATTAGTTTCAGGGGTACAACATAATGATTCAGTGTTTGAATGTATTCAGAATTGATCACAATAAGTCTAGTTAATATATATCACTATATAGTTACACAGTTTTTTGTGATGAGAACTTCTAAGATTGAATCTCAGCAACTTTGAAATATATAAAACAATATTATTAACTACAGTTGCCATGTTGTACATTATGGCCCCATGAGTCATAACTGGAAGTTTTTGACCTTTTGATTCTCATCCCCCATTTAACCATCTGCACACCAAACCCTGCTGGCGACCACTACTCTGGTTTCTGTATTGACATGTATGTATTTTTAGATTATACACATAAGTGAGATCATATGGTATTTGCCTTTACCTTGTTGGGCTTATTTCATTGAGCATAATGCTCTCAAGGCTCAACTATGTTGTTTCAAATGGCAAGATTTCATTCTTTATTTTTTTATTTTAATTGATTTTAGAGAGAGGAGAAGGAAGAGAAAGAGAGAGACAGAGAGAAAGACAAAGAGAGAGAGAAACTTCAATGTGAAAAACACACATCAGTTGCTTCCCATATGCACCCTGACCAGAAATGGAACCCACAACCTCAGTATGTACCCTGACTGGGAATTGAACTTGTAACCTTTCTATGTACAGGCAACACTCCAACCAACTAAGCCACACTGGTCAGGGCTCATTCTTTTTTTTTATGGCTGAAATAATATATATATATATATTTCATATATATATATACACAATTATGTATTTCATTATCCATTTTCTTTATTCATTCATCTCTCAATGGATGGATTTTTCAATATTGATGCTCATAATTTACCTGGCATTGTATGATGTAGCAGGAATAGCAAAAGACTTGGTATTTTAAAACTTTGGTTCCCATTACTGTGTTGTGTTATCAATGAAGTTTCTTGTTGAAGAGTCTATTTCTTCTTTTATAAAAGGAAGCTTATTAATTTTATGTTCCTCCCCCAACTTTTCTTTCTGTGTATATTTAAGAGTTGATACAAGTCTTTCTAACACAAATACTACTCTCTGTTGTAGGCAGTCAACTAGGAATGCTAATCTTTCTACTAAGGGTGTTTGGAAGAAACCGTTGAATTGAGTGGAACATATAAATAGATTGAGCTATAACTTCACTAACACACCAATTTAAAGTTTCTAGTAAAGAGACAAGGCATGTAATTGTATTCATAGCTATGCTCCTAAACCCACTTATTGGACTAACAGTTGCAAAGAAACTTTTAGTATTTCACAGGTGTATCCACCTCAAGGACATCTCCTGTCTGAACTGCCAAGTGGTCAAACACCAGAGCTCTCTCTGTACCTGTAAATGGCTATATATTTATAAACACTCTATTATGCTGGAGATTTTTAAACTTTTGATTTATTTATGGTAGTGTCTACTTGATACCTGAATACAGGGCATACATATTTTATATTGTTGACATGACTTAACAGGTTATTGTCTTTCCATATAGTTTGGAAAATACAATAATAATCAGGTCAGAAAGTATGCTTTTTTGTCTTTCAAAGAAAAGTTTTCAAGTGAATATTTTATTTCATAAGCTCTTTGGTCAAAATGATTACAATTCAATAAGTTTATATTGTATTTAACAGGATAATGCAAGTCAGAAATTTTATAATAAGGTCCAGGAGTATATCTTCAGGACAGGATGTTTCTCATTTTGATTATTGAGCCAATATAGCTCCATCTTAGATAACAGAACACAAAGAGAACTTCTGTGTCTCCCAGGAAAAACAATGTAGGTCGGAGACATATCCATTTGTAAGGTCTCTAAAGAGGTCAAAGCAATCCAGCATAAATTTTAAGGGTTTGTATTCACTTTTTCAGTAGGCTAAGGATTTGTATCAAAATCATCCAAGGATAGACACAAAATTGATTGACAAGACATATTTAAAACATATATAATTTGGGGTTAATATCCCTTACATCTTAGTGGGAAAATAGCTGCAAATCACAGACCAAATTTGACATCTTTAAAATCATTATATTGAAAAATATAATAAAGGATTGATAAGGTCCAGTATTGCTGAAGATACGGATAAAGTACTTCTCCATGTGTGATTAGATGATGAGAGGGACATTTGTTCTAGTCTCTTTAGAAAACAATTCTTTGATAACTGTCAAACATGAAATAACCCCACAGTTTGACCCAAAAATTTATCTTCAAGGTTTCTTTTTCCAGAATCAATGTCCACAAACATACACATATGTATGTGCACATTTATGTACACGTATGTTGTACAAATACACAAATATTAATATGTATACATACATACAAATACAAGTCTATTTAACTTACTTAAAATGTCTATTTCCCTACCTACAAAATAGGGATATTAACAACTCTGGTATTACAGAGTTGCATTTATTAAGTGAGAAGAGGTAATACATATAAGCAATTTAGACAATGCAGGACACATGATCAAAAAGCAATCAATTCATTTCTGTTGTTATTGTAAAAATTAAAATACTCTCTTATTCCATTTGGTCACAAAAAAATAACCAAGGAAAACATATTCTAAAACATACCAGAAGAATGGAAATAGGAAAAGGAGTGAGATAGGAAGATAATTTTCATTTTACATAATATGGACCCATGTTTAATCAATTTTCATATGGGATATGTGGGTCTTGTAAATTAAGTATGATGATCCTGATGGTGGTGGTGGAACGGTGGATTTAATATTTAAATTCAGGAATTCTTCACTTAGAAATCACTAAATTTGACCTTGTTTGAAAAAGCTTTTGTTCCATTTTAAATTTTACCATTAATCTATAAAAATTAAAAAAGTCCACTGGTACACAAGTTCCCTAGGAAGATAACTTGTTGAGAATGGTTCACAAATATTTTGATTATAGCTGTAGAGAACACACCTTAGAAGAAATATCAATTACTAAGCTTTATTTATATCCGAAATAATTCTGTGTAAGTCTGGAAGGATGTGCAAAGAAAACAAATGCTTCCTGAAAAAATCTCTAGTTCTCTTAAACTGAAATCTGTGAGCTATTTCCAGGAGCTTATAATTGATCTTATCTATGCTGGTTGAAAGTACTGAGTTTTCATGATTCATGCTCTTGATGTTTGAAGTTGATGCTTATTATGATATTGTGATTGAATGAGAATGAACATGAAAACAAAAGCTGATGCAATTAATGGTTTTTACAAGAAAGCCTTCCTATACCAATCTTCCTTATTGTGGGTGTTTATAATCACTATTTACCATGTTGCCCCTTAAACTCATAATTATGTTTCTCTAATAACTAATTTCATTTTGAATTTTGTTTGAAAAAGTGTTTTCTCTTAGTATCTCTTCAGGGAATTAATTAAGGGTTTTCGTTACCAATGTGTCTGTAAAGCTTTTCACACCGGGGCTCTTCTCATGGTCCTAGTTCACCTTGTGATCCAGTCCCCACGGTCCCCATCTGTCTTGCACGTTTCCTGACTTGCAGAGCCCTGAAGATTCGTGTGGTGCCCTGATTTCTAGAATGTCTCAGTCTAACCTATAGGGTCAAATCTTACTATTGATCCTGTTTTAACATCAGAAAGTTCTTACAGGGAAGTATTGAATGGTTGGTAAACCCCATCACTGAGGCAATAAAGAAGAAAAAAAATGGAGTGTATAATAATAATAAATAATAATAATAATAATACTGTAAGTTAAATTAACATCCTAGAAAGATTATCTTTAACTTGTTTTGGTTTGTACTTTCTCCTGCTCAATCTCTATCATTCTGATGCCATGTACTTATTTTCTTCCAGACATTTCTTCAAATTTCTGAATTATTGGTAGCATCTTGTTCCATTACTAGCATTGTTATAATTTTATTTTTAATTTGTATATGATGTCATTTCAATGGCATTTTGAAGGGAATAGAAAATAAATATCTTTACTCACTCATTCATCTTTTATTGCAAATATCAATCTATTTCATTAAATCTGCTGTCAGATAGGGGTTTATAAATGATAGTAACTACTACAGAGAATAGTGATGGAAATGTGTAAATATTTCATTTTCATACACCAGATCAAAATTTTGATCTTAGATGTGAATTGGGAGATCAATCAAGCAAACAAACATGTAAAAATTATACTAAAAATAGTAATACATTCCATCTTCAAAGAATTATTTCCTCATTTTTCAAGAGCATTGCATTCAAAGACTGCCTTCATTTGTGTGTAGGAGTTCTTAATGATAGGCTAGAAGGAAGAATGTTTCCACTCGGGTTGTAACAAGAACAGTAGCCAGAAATGGAAATCCATCACCATTTCCAGTGTGTTGGTGGACAGCAATCACTCACATTAATCCTGCCAGCATCAGTTTTTCTGTTAAAGTAGTAAATCCATTATGTGCACCAATGAACTGACAAGCTAAAAGGTACAATATTAAGAAGCATCTTTCAATCTATCTAAATATTTCTACATGTATATAATTTATATATGTATTTTTAAAAATATCTGAGTGTGAAACTGATCATCTTTTTATGCATTGTTATAATTTTGGGGGGTTTAACTTTATCCTTAATATATATTACTACCCTAAAAAAATTGCTATAATTATCAGATATATGTGAGATTACATCATCAGATTATTTAGTTATAATTCATATTCCAGCTTTTTATAAAATAAATCTATTTGTAATACTTTAGTCATACTTTATTTTTTCTTGAATTATAAAAATATTGAGTTCTTTTTATTTTTGAAGTTACCTAATGAATGAGGTTTAAGATTATAGGAGAGATCTAAAATATCTATCCTGATGACTGGAACCATGACTTTACTGGGGAAATATAGTTGGAAAGTAGTCAAAATAAACTAATAGTTGTATTTTCCCCCCAATAAATCATTTTTAAAAAGTTTCCAAATTGAAGGATGTATAAGGATTAATTTTCGTGTCAACTTGACTACGTTATGATGACCAATTCCTTTGTCAACACTAGTCTAGATATCACTACGAAGGTATTTTGTAGATACCATAAACATTTACAATTGATGTATTTTAATAAAGATTACACTCCATTTTGTGGATTGCATCATCAAATCAATCAGAGGCCTAAAAAGGAAAAACTAAGGTTTCCTAGAGAAGAAGGAATTGTACCTTAAGACGACAACAGCCCTAGCCATTTAGGCTCAGTGGATAGAGCGTCAACCTGCAGACTAAAGGGTTCCAGGCTCGATTCCAGTAAGAGCACATGCGGGGTTGCAGGTTCATCCCCAGTGCGGGGTGTGCAGGAGGCAGCCAATCAATGATTATTTCTCATCATTGATGTTTCTGTTTCTTTCTCCTTCTTCCTTCCTATATGAAATTAACAAAAATTAAAAAATATATATATTGGCCTATAACTTCAAAATAAAAGACTGTAACAGAATTTCTAGACTTTCTGCATGTCCTACAGATATCAGACTTGCCAGATGCAACAGTCAATTCATCTTGTTAGCAAATTCATACATCTTATTGGTTCTGTTCTTCTGAGATCTTTGACTGATAGAGGGTGCTTGCATATAAGTTATATTGAACTTCATATAAGTTATGAACTCTAGGTTGGGTAAAGATAAATATGACAAGAAGGAACAGGGATAGATTTGGTAATGTAGTGAGGTCAATGGAGTGCCCTCAATCAACGTACCCATTGAAGAAGAACTGGGTGGCATGACACATTTGAAGAATTTTCAGCATTTGTTGATGAACAACTGAGTTTCAGGAGGTAAAATGAAGAGTTTTGAGACAAAAGAGAAAAGGAAATTTAGTGGGGTTGTGAGATATGAAGTGTGATATAGAAATAATATTCTGGGTGATAATGCCTATATTAGAAGGCTACGGTTTATAGTATTGAATGAGGTAAACAGGCATATGGAGAATAATGAGATTAGCCTTGATGGAATCATAGAATGGAGGGGTGTTATGTCTACGCTGTTTTCTGTGCATTTCACTGGAAGTTCTCTGGACCCTAAGGAACTCACATCTTTTGTGGGATGGCTGATCCCACTGGAATGATGATGATAATAATAACAATAATAATGACAAAAAGAGGAAGAAAGACAACAGCTAATATTCCTATACTATGTACTGTTGGAATAACAACAACAACAGTGATAACAATGACAAGAAGAACAAGAAAAGACAATCACTAATATTTCTGAACTATGTACCATGTTGGAATATTAACAACAGTAATAATAACAATGACAAGAAGAACTAGATAAAACAAAGAACAGCTAATATTTCTGTACTATGCATAGTTTTTTTAAAAAAACATATTTTTTTTGATTTTTTACAGAGAGGAAGGGAGAGGGATAGAGAGTTAGAAACATCGATGAGAGAGAAACATTGATCAGCTGCCTCCTGCATATCCCCCACTGGGGATGTGCCCGCAACCAAGATACATGCCCTTGACCGGAATGAACCCGGGACCCTTGAGTACGCAGGCCTACGCTCTATCCACTGAGCCAAACCGGTCAGGGCTGTACTATGTATAGTTTAAACCACTTCCCATCTGTTACCTATTTAATTTAGTCATTGAAGGTATTAATTAGGTGAAATAATTATCCACAGTTTATAGGTGAGAAATAACATTTTCAAGGTGATTCAGGTAATAATAAAACCTTGCAAAATAATCTCTATTTATCTGCCTCTGTTTTATCATCTTTATTAAGGATAAATAAATATCATGGTAGGCTAGATGAACTCACCCAAGCTAAAGACACCTAAATAGTTGTATCAAAGCAACTGACCTGTCCAGAACACACTTCCAGTGTTAGAGAAAGAGAAATCAGTATGGACTAATAAGGGATATAATCTTATAATATAGCTAATAAATGGGAACCTGCCTAAATGTAGACCTGCTCTGCTGTGTGCACACACATGTATTCACCAATTGCATCAGTCATGGTACTTGGAGGAAACAGATTACACACATTACAAGGGTAATTAAAATAAATTCAATTAAGAGAAAACACAATTATTTATAAAGTTGTTGGCAGAGTTAAGGGAAACCAGGAAGATAGTGAAGCACACACTTCCAAGCAACAGTGTGGTGGAGCTATTATCACAACAAGGCCTGAAGGAGAAACGTGAAGGAGCAGTGATCGGAATATAGAGAGAATATTCTGCAGAAGTCGGGTCCTTGGAAGAGGGAAGCAGTCAACCTATGGTTCTGACCATTCTCTTTCCTACACTGAAGAGTTAATTTTGTAGACTCATATTAAAAGACAGAAGGCCATCCATGCTGATGACACAAGGGGTAAGATTTCCTTTTTTCTTATGGCCAAGTAGTATTCTGCTGAGTAAATGTACCATACCCAGCTTTTTTATTCATTCATCTACTAATGGGCACTTGGACTGTTTCCAGATCTTGGCAATTGTAAATAATGCTGCAATGAGGGTGCATATATTCTTTTGAAATAGTATTTTGGGTTTCTTCCAATATATTCCCAAAAGTGTATCACTAGTCAAAAGGCAGTTGCATTTTTTAATTTTTTGAGGAAACTCCATATTGTTCTCCACAGTGGCTGCACCAGTCTGCATCCCCAACACCAGTATGCAAGGGTTCCCTTATCTCCACATCCTTGCCAGCATTTGTTTGTTGATTTATTGATGGTAGCCATTCTGGCAGATGTGAGGTGATATCTCATTGGTTTTAATTTCATCTCTCTGATGATCAGTGATGTTGAGCTTTTTTTTCGGTTTTTTTTTTTTTTTTTTTTTACGTGCCTGTAGGCCATCTGTATGTCCTCATTGAAGAAGTGTCTACTCAGGCCCCTTGCCCATTTTTTAATTGAATTGTTTCTCTTCCTAGTAAGTGACTTATTTCAGCCAGTCAGAGAAAGACATGCCATCTGATCCCACTTGTATGTGGAATCTAATGAACAAAATAAACTGATGAACAAAATAGAAACAGAGGCATGGAAACATGGAACAGACTGACAACTGTCAGAGGGGAGGGGTTTTGGGGGGAGTGGATGAAAGAAGGGGAAAGGATTAACCAAAAAATATATATACCTAACACATGTGGTCATAGCCAGAGAGAAGGGGGATGGGAGCTAGGTGGAGTGGGCAAATGGGGGGAAATGGGGATGGAAAGAGACTTTGCTTGGGGTGACGGACACACGATGCAGTGTGCAGATGATGTTTTGTTGAGTTGACATTTGAAACCTGTATGGTCTGCAAACCAATATCATTCCAATAAATTCAATTAAAAAGAAAAAAGAGAGAGAAAGACAAAAGGCAAGGGAAGCCACTGATGAAACCCACAAACGTCAGCCTTCCAAGAGCACAGAGAACAGGGGGGGAGAGTGAGCAGTTTGAGAAACAAACAGGGACTCTCAAGCTCACTGAAACTCCAAGCAGAATCCATACTGCAACATCCATGGACAAAGAAAATGCTGAAGGTCATGTATATTGGAGGAAGATCAGAGGTCTTAAAGGTAAAACATTCTTTGACAAGGCAATGAAAACTATGTGACCTTTTTGTGTGTAGACTATATCCTTTTATCTTCTTTACGAGTTTCGTCCTCTACAAACCACTTTCCACAAAAATAATATGAAACCCAAGATGAAGAAGTTAGAGAGACTTACCCAGTTTGTAGTTACACAGTGACTGAAGGCAATGATCTTCCCATCCCAGTCCAGCTTCCTGCCGAATCATGGTGTTGCCCTGAGCCTTCGGCTTCTCACAGCAAGTTAATCTCAGCTGAGGCACTTTCATTTTCACCTCTACAAAGATGTCTTATCTCCTTTCCCCCCTACTTCTTCACTTTTTATAGGTTATTTCAATTTTTTTTTCCTGTGTTGCTGCTCTCTTGGACCTAAATGAATCTCATTAGTCTTTTTATTAATGGTTTCCTTCTGCAAATGAACACACTCAGGCCCTACTTAACTGAAAATATTTCCCCCCCCCCCCCAATTTCCTCATCTCTTACCTCTTCAAGTTTCACTAACGTCTTTGAAATTTTGACACATTTCCAACTCAAATTATTTCTCTCTTATTTCTCTTGCCCATTTCATTCTGAATTCTGACTGTGTAGTTAGTTCCTCGGAAATGTTTCCTTTGAAATAACCAGGGATTTAGGAAAAGTGATCTCCAAAATTTTTGTCCCTTTTAATATTCATTCCCTGCAACCTATCTACAAGATTTAACTTGTTATCAAGAGAATCTTTTTTTAAATTATATTGTATTGCCCGGCCAGTGTGGCTCGGTGGTGAGCATCGACCTATTCCCAGTCAGGGCACATGCCCGGGTTGCAGACTCAAGCCCCAGTGGTGGGGTTGGGGGGGGAGGGGAGGAAGGAGGGCGTGCAGGAGGCAGCTGATCAATGATTCTCTCTCATCACTGATGATTCTATCTTTCTCTCCTCCATTCCTCTCTGAAACCAATAATGATATATTAAAAAAATATTTCCACCTCAGAAATGGTGACAGATATATTTACATTAAGAGATGCTGTGAAAACTAGATTAATGTGCCTGGTATATAATAAGTGCTCAATAAATGTTACCAATCGTTAGTATTTATTATCATTTTTCAGGTCTTTAATCTCTCAAAGAGATATTGACTTTTTTGGTTAACTTGTATAGTTAGTCTATAGTTCACAGCCTACAAATGACTTCAAATCAGTGCATTAGTTTTCTATTGCTGCTGTAACAAACTACTATAGGCTACTTGGCTTAAAAACAACATAAATGAGTTATTTGTTAAATAATATAAATTATTATTAAGTTAATGTAATATTTCTGAAGGCCAGAAGTTCAAAAGGGGCCTTAGCACACTGACGTCATCATGTGGGCAAGGCTGCATTCCTTCTGGGGAACCAGGGAAGAGGCTGCCTCTTCCACCTTCAAGAAGCCACGTGTATTTCTTACCTCTGGTCTTTTCCTGTATCTTCAGCGCCACCTGAGTAATAGTTCCAAATTCCTTTCTGACTCAAATGTTTTTCATTCATAAAGATCCTTGTGATTTCACTGGGACTAACTGGATAATCCAGGATAATCCTACCCCATAGTCTTTAATTTACCCTACCTACAAAGTCCCTTTTGCTGTGTAGAATATTCACAGGTTACTGGGATTAGTAAGTAGACTTCTTTGGTGCTAATTCTTCTGTCTACCTTGGGCAAGTTCTGGAATTTTTGTTTCAGTTTAATTGAGTTTCTACATTATTTAGTGTATATTTATGCATCTAAGGGGTACAATGAATATCTGTTGAGTAGTTAAATCAATAAATGGAAGTATGAATGAATTAATAATAGGACATTTAGAAAATACTTCGATTTTTTTACTCTACTGCTGACACTTCTTAATTATTCAAACCAGAACTCCTTTCTCTCCATTAGAGTAGCAACTAAGGCATGGAAGATTAATCGATCTATTATAAAAAGTTTTGTCTATGTATTACATACATAGGAATCAGCTCCAACAACAGGTGTGCTCTCAGGACATCCTACATCTTTTTGTTAACCTGACTCATTCATTTATGTAATGTAGTTCCAATGGTAAGAATGGTTTGGATGAGTGACGTATGTCAGGTATGTTTCTGAAGTTTCCACCATGAGTTTTAGTCATGCTAGAAAGTTCTCTAAGTTGTGGTTTTAACTTGAACACTATTTTACTTTACTGAATGCCAAATCAATGATTCTGTATTAACTAAAAAAAAAAAAAAGAAAAAGACAAGAAAAAGACACATCTTTCAATTCATGAAGGCTTAATAAAAGATGTTTGATAAACTCCAGTTACTTACATAGATTGTACTGTTCTTTATATATCAAAATCCTGGCCTTAAGCTTTAGTGAAAGAGCTTTGAATTTGAATGTTTTTATTTATAAACTGCTCAGAGCTGTTATTCAATATTCAGTTTTAAAGGTTTTACAAAGCTCAGTGGAATTTAGTTCATCCATTTAAACTTTAATCATGGCAAAGCAGTACATAGATAATGATTTGTTGCTTCAAAGTAGAACCATGAAATGACATAAAAATGCTCATGTCTTGTTTGAAATATGAGTATTTACAAGGTTATTATATTTAATTCACTTTATATCAGCAGCACTAATAGAGTTTTCAGTGTTAGGATTCCGTATTTATTTGCATTACAGACTGTCATCTTGGAGGTTGTTATCTCAGTCAGTTCACTTTGCTGCAGGCAGAAAATTCTGTACATGACATTTTTGTCATCTATGTTTCCTTTACAGATGAGTTTTAAATTTAAAATTTTTTTTAATCAGCTACATTTATTCATTTGAAAGAACACTCTCCATATTATGCTATTGACTTTGGTATTTTCTGAGAGATTTGAACTAAAATAAGAAATACCTTCCACAGAAGGTTTACCAACATTCAAAACTGTCTGCGGGGTGCCTTATTTGGAATGCAGACATTTTGGAAAATATTTAATTTATAATCACAAAGAAAAAATACTGATAGATGTAGGTACCCCGACAGATATGTGGTTTTTGTTTGTTTGCTTGCTTTTAGTTAATGCCTACTGAGAAGAGAAGTAGAGTAATGGAAGTGCCAACCATATTGTTAAGCAGACCCAGGGGCTAATCTTAAATCCCTAAAAAACAAAAACAAAACAAAACAAAACACACACACACACACACAAATATATCTGTTAAAAAATTGTGGAGCCCTAACCGGTTTGGCTCAGTGGATAGAGCATCAGCCTGAAGACTGAAGGGTCCCAGGTTCGACTCCAGTCAAGGGCATGTACCTGGGTTGTGGGTACATCCCCAGTAGGAGATGTGCAGGAGGCAGCTGATCGATGTTTCTCTCTCATCGATGTTTCAAACTCTCTATCCCTCTCCCTTCCTCTCTATAAAAAACCAATAATATATATATATTTTAAATTGTGGAAAGTACGCTAAGGTGAGACATTCCAAGGACTGTCACTAGTACAGAACTAGAGGAAAGAACCTGTAAATCTAACAACAAAAAAACCACTAACAACTATTTTATTCAATTCAGATAAACTTAATAGAGTGAACCTCGTGGTTTGCTCCATATAGTCCCAGTTTATACCTGCTGCCTCATGTAATTACTAATAACCCTTCCTGATATTCTCAAAGTGTTCCAGTTAGAGTGATAAATGATATGATCACATAAAAGTTATAGGCCTAATACTTTAGATCCCAAAGCACCTTTCACTATTGAGAAGAAATTGCTCCTACACTAAAAAGATGCCCAGGTTTGAGCATCTTTTGCTATTCTGTTGGAATAAAAAGCCATGAAGTTTGAAGCCCAATCTTTGAGAACTGATCTATTTTATGTGTATATTGCTTGGTCCTGTGTGTGACAGTTTCATTAAATTGGTGTAATTTTCTTTGGCAGAAAAGTGATTGTATCTGATTTCAGAGCCAAATCTCTTGAGAACCCTAAGCTAACAATTGCAATATGAGAAGCTTATCAACTATTTAAATTTCATGTTAAGGATTTGTTATGCTTAATGGAATTTTTTTTTTCAAGTTTTTAAAATTCTGGAAGAGAATTAAACATGAGACATTCGCTTAAAAATTACTGTTCTGAGAGGCCTGGTGCACAGATTCGTGCACTGTGGGGTCCCGTGGCCTGGGCTGTGGGAATTGGGCCAAAACTGGCTCTTTGACATCCCCTGAAGGGTTCCGGATTGCAAGAGGGCAGTTCTCAGGTGATGCACTCCAGAATTGGGCTTCCTTCTCTCTGGTTCTGGGTGCATCACCAGAGAACTGCAGCTTCCAAGTCACCATAGCTCAGCAGCTCCTGCGTTGAGCGTCTTCCCCCTGGTGGTCAGTGTGGGTCATAACTACCAGTCAGAGTGTCTGCCACCTGATGGTCATTGTGTGTCATAGCTACTGGTTAGATGGTCTCTTAGGCTTTTATATATATAGATTCTGAGAGAACATTAAAAATCCCAATATTAAAATGATGTTACACTGGTGCTAGCTTACCATTGATATTTCTGTCTTAATGTGCTTCTTATCATTTAGTAATGTGTAGAGCTTCTTATGAAATGACGTAGATCAGTGATGGCGAACCTATGACACGCGTGTCAGAGGTGACATGTGAACTCATTTTTTTGGTTGATTTTTCTTTGTTAAATGGCATTTAAATATATAAAATAAATATCAAAAATATAAATCTTTGTTTTACTATGGTTGCAAATATCAAAAAATTTCTATATGTGACACGGCACCAGAGTTAGGGTTTTTCAAAATGCTGACATGCTGAGCTCAAGAGGTTCACCATCACTGACCTAGACGATTTAACTAATATTAATAGAAATACAATTAAAACAGAAGAATCCAATGTTTTGATTTTATATCTGCATTATATTCGGATATAATGGACTTTGAGGAAAAGAGGGGTATAATACATGATTTTTGCCTTAACAGAAATTATTGTAGCATTAAAAATAACATCAACATAATAATTAATAATAACAAAGCAATTATCATCATAATTTATAAGAGCATCAGTTAAACTCCTGGCAGGAAACAGAGGTAGCATTCAAGTTGGGTATTTTGAGGAAATTTTAATAAAGGAGCTCTTTTCAAAGTGCTTCTGGTATAGAGGGAATGCATGGACTAATGCAGCATGTTTAAAGCTAGTAACTGAAGAGCTATTATGACCCTGAATTTCCCAGGAGACACCCAAAGTAATAAGTAGCTAGACTTTACTTTTCCTTCTTATTCCAATCTACTGATGGTGCTCCCAATTGGCCAAAGTCAATAAAGCATAAGAAGGCAAGGGAGAATACTGACACATTCCCTATAGACTTCAGCCTCCCAAGGCAGAGGTCACATTGCAAAGGAATGCAGAATAGCTCCCTAGGAGAAAATGTAAGACAACCAAAACCACTGTCATCATCCTTATCATGCTAAGTTCTTTGAATTTACCTGCTATATGCCAAGGACTAATTATATATTATCTAAACTAATCTGTACAACAATGGCATGAAATTATGTGATTCTCCCTTATCCTCTACTAGAGGCCCGGTGAATGAAATTCGTGCATGGGGGAGTGAGTTCCCTCAGCCCAGCCTGCACCCTCTCTAATCTGGGACCCCTCGGGGGATGTCTGACTGCCTCTTGCAATCTGGGACCACTGGCTCCTAACCGCTTGCCTACCTGCCTGCCTGATCGACCCTAACCCCTCTGCCTGATCACCTCTAACCACCTCTGCCTGCCTGATCGCCCCTAACTGCTTTCCTACCAGCTTGATCTAACTGCTCCCTTGCTAGCCTGATCGCTCCTAACCACCTCTGCCTTGCCCCACACCCAGGACACAGGATTCCCTTCTCCGGCCAGTCACAGGCAGCTGGGACCTGGGCTTCCCTCCCTCTGGCCAGCCACAGGCACCCAGGACCCAGGCTGGTTTCGCCAGGGCTAGCTGCAACCGCAGGGTACAGTGGGTAGGCGGCTTTACCTGGACCGCAGCTGCAGGTGCCTGGGACTGCAGGGTGGGTGGCTTGTCCCTCTCCCAGGGTGCAGGTATAGGTGCTGGTGCCTGGGACTGCAGGGACTGCAAGGCAGGTGGCTTGTCTCTCTCCTGGGCCGCAGCCTGGCTGGTTCTCATTCCTCTCTCACAAGCTCATTTGTGCCTGGCTGGTCCCCCATTCCTCTCTCCCCAGTGTTGAGTATCTGAGCAGTTACGGCATGATGGTGTGAGGGCATGACGATGTGAGGGTGTGACAACCATTTGCATATTAACTATTATATAGGATAATAAAAGTCTAATATGCTAAGTGTCTGGTCATCCAGTTGTCTGTTCAACCAATCAAAGCATAATATGCTAATGATATGCTAAGGCCCCTCAACCGCTTGATATGACATGTACTGACCACCAGGGGGGAGACAGTCGACCAGTTGACCAGTCGACCAGTCGCTATGATGTGCACTGACCACCAGGTGGCAGATGCTCTGACTGGTAGGTTAGCTTGCTGCTGGGATCCAGCCAATCGGGACTCAGTGAGATGGGCTGAATACACCCTGGAGACCTCCTGTGGCCCCTTCCCGGCTGCCCAACCTCCTGCCGCCCTCCCCATCCCTGATTGTACATCGGTGGGGTCCCTCAGCCTGGCCTGTGCCCTCTCGCAATCCAGGACACTTCAGGGTATGTTGGAGAGCTGGTTTTGGCCTGATACCACTCAATGCAGGAGCTGCCCTCTGGTGCTCAGTGCACTCCCACATGGGGATTACTGCTCAGCCAGAAGTTGGGTTCACAGCTGGTGAGCGCAGTGGCAGTGACGGGAGCTTCTCCCACCTCCGCGGCAGCGCTAAGGATGTCAGACTGCCAATTTAGGCCTGATCCCCCTGGGTAGCAGGCCTAAGCCATCAACCTGACATCCCTTGAGGGCTCCCTGACTGGGAGAGGGCGCAGGCCAGGCTGAGGGATCCCCCCCACCCCCACCCCAAGTGCACAAATTTCATGCACTGGGTCTCTAGTTTTATAGATAAAACTCAAACCATTTAAGTAAATCTCTAAGGGCTATAAATTAACTAAGTGAAAAATTTTTCATAAAACCTCAATCTGTTTAGAGACCCTACTCATGTCCTTCATCAGAGTATTCTTCCTTAAGAAAAATTTCTTTGAAATGTCGGGCATGGATTACTAGTATAAGGAACAATGGGGGAATCATATAAGAATTATACAGTCCAGAGTACGGTAATTGTCATATATAGAACATAATAGCTAGTTTGGCTTACAGAAAGAAAATGGCACATAGTGAGTGTGTAGTAGGCTTGAGTTTATATAAAGTTTCTCTGACATTGGCTCTCTGACTGAAATGGACTTAGAAAACCGAGGAATATAAAGCTGGTTCAAAACAAAACTAAATTAAACCACCTTGTGAGACTAATATAGAATCAGTTACTTCAAAATCACAATCAATCAAACTAGAAGGTAGAAGACATTGAGGAGACCTTCCCGAGTGAAGGCAGTGTGACAAGAAGCACTGGGGAGTGATAAACTGTTCCTCTCTGGTGGAAAAAAAAAATCAAGTGTTTAGAAGCAATGCATGCAAAATACTCTTTCTCTAAAGCTGTAGTTCTTGGGATTAAATGTGGGAAAACTCAAAATTCCTAAAATATTTCTCTCTGCTTAAGAATGTGATGGGAAATGGAATCTCTGAAACCCTATCATCCCAAATTCCCAACTCGTTCTCTTTTTCGTTGCTGTGTTTAGAACATTTGATTAGGATTTGTTGGGAGGACAGTCATGACATGAGAAGTAGAATAATATTTCCCAATCAGTCATTGATACACGTAGGGTCTGGATCCCCTTTTCTTTAACACCGTTAATCACATGTAGTCCTTGGATGACTGGAATCCTTCACCTTTCCTTCCACAGAGCTTCATCCTCTAACCCTTTATATTCACTTCTTTATATTGTAACTTATTTCTAAAAAATATTTTATGTTTTTTAATAGATGTATATTTTTATATCATTAAATAACTGACCATTCATTTAGTTCTCCTATGCAAGACACTGTTCAATGTACTATTTATGTATTCAGTTTTAGTTGTATTAACAATCCAAGTATCTTTAGTTTGCAGATAAGGAACACCTCAGACATAAACACGGTAAATTGTTGGAAGTCATCCTATCGGTAACTGTGGGACATGGGATAAAAACATATCTTCTTTGGCTTCAGAAATATTCTCTTTAGCACCATGTATAAAACTAAGATA
Organism: Myotis davidii; assembly: GCF_000327345.1. Lineage (NCBI taxonomy): Eukaryota > Metazoa > Chordata > Mammalia > Chiroptera > Vespertilionidae > Myotis > Myotis davidii. Next base: position 1,137,829 of record NW_006287082.1, on the reverse strand, counting down.
AGCCTTCAAGCAGGGCTTCATGTTGCTACAGACCATTAATGAGGCCCTAACTCCTACTTCTCCACACCAGGCATACTTGGGCAGCTTCAGATAGGCTGGTTCACATTCAATTCTCCGTTCAGGCTAAAGGGGGGGAGCCACGAAGTAGCTAGATAACTTTGGATTCAAATGGCTTATTCACAGACTCTTAGGCATCCCTCTCCATTCTTTGGGACCAAATTGGCACTGGATTTTTTAACCACATAAACTCTGACCAGAGCTTAATATTCTCTGACTCAACTTGTGGTTTTACCCATCAAAAATGTTTGATTATAAAAGAAATATTAGTGATAGCCTGTATAGTAAAATCAAATGTGACTTTTATGACTCGGAGCAGAGAAACAACTTCAAGAAATTATTGCAAACTAATAAAGCAGCATCAATGATCTGGATCTGGAGTACTTCGAATCTTCGAGTCAGATTTGCTTAAAAATTGAGAAGAAACTGGATTGATTTGAGAAGAGTGCTTCAGTTTAATGATCAGGGTAGAAACAGTACGGAAATAAAAACAAAACGAAACAAGTAAGGATGATTAAATTGGAGAAAGAGATATTTTTAAGAAAAAGATTGAGATCTTAGAGGACAGATTAGATATAGCTAAGAGGAAAATGAGATCTTGAAGCACAGGCTACACTGATAAGTACTGGTATATAACTGCTCTTAAGGCCATTAAACGAAAGAAGTATTTTAAATGCAATTGAGAAAAAGTGACTGACACCCAAAGAAATTTAAAAGGGAAAAAGAAAATAGCCCAGAGTAGACAAAAATTACTCCTAAAAGGGAATTGGTACTCAGGAAACCATTGAGAGATACTTCTGGAAGCTACGGTTTTGGAATTGATAATAAGAGCAATTGGAAAATTACCCATTAAAATTATTACAGACATACTTAGAGGTTAAAAACTCTAGATATATTTGAGAGAGGGAGAGCTGAATATTAGAATATAGCCATTGTAGGTGGATTGGTGGCATATTTATCTGTAACCTGGGGGAATATGCCCAAACTAAGAGAAGAAGCAGCAAAGGCATTCATGACAGATAAAGACTATTTCTGGATTTAGAAGTTCAGCTGAATAAAACATGCCTCCTAGCTAGAATTATACAATTCAGGAAAGTAAAAGTAAACTACATTTGTTAGATGTGTGTGACTTCAAATGATGGTAACTTCTGAAGCTCTGAAGGAATTGTACCCATATCAGTGAGAGACTTCAGGGACAGTGACGGGAAGAATCCCAGCTGTTCCCAGGTGTCGAATTACTCTCTGAGTCTTGGAGCAACTCTGACTTTTTATTCCTCTCATGGCCAATGCCAACATGGCTCACTCTCCCAGTCACCAACCCCAAATCATGTGTGAACGGTGCCTTGGAATGAGGCTTATTCCAGCCATTCTGTTTAAAACTGTCATCTGTAGCTCCTAGCCCCCTCATCACTATTCTCTTTACCCTTTTCTAATCGCGCATTCAAAAATTTTATATAACTTATTTAATGTATTATTAATTGTTTAGCTGATGTCATCTTCTCTAAAAAATGCATGTTTTATTCACTAATGTGTCCTAAGAATTTAGAAAAGTGCCTGCCACACAGGAGACAATAAATATTTGGTTAATGAATAAATGTAGTACTTCTGACACTTCAGAAAAACTAATGCAACTTCTGGGATGCAGCAGGAAACAACAATTCCAGAGATATAATTTCTAGCTCCTAGCAGGCATCAGGAATCCCTTCAACAAAAGCATTAACAGATGAAGAGAATTGGGAAAACGGTTAGGATTTAAATTAATACTTTAGAATTTAATCAGTAAACCACAATAGAAGAGGGTTTCATTTTGAACTTTAATTCATTGAATTTTTAACATCATTATAAGGAGGTATAATCTTTAAATTTGAGTTTTTCCCTGGAGTGTATTAGAAACTTTGTGTTAGATTAGAAGAATTTTCTGTTTTTGGTATGTACTTATTTTTGAAGTATGTTTGTATGTCTTATTACTTAAGTATTTTTATGTTATTTGTGTTTGTTGAGTTTGTTCTAATTGATATAAAATATCAAATAATCTGGCTGCACTTAATTTGGTATGAAAATAGAAGAAGTGACTTTTTTAGCTGACAGCGTAGAGTCATCTTGGAGTTAGTTTAATGAATGTGTTGCATTGGTTTACATATGTTTAGAGAAATGGACTCATGAAATGAGCAGAACTACTCAGATAAACTGCTAATCACTTGAGCCAGAGGAATACCACAAAGTCCTTTAACCAGGGTTCCATTGCTAAGCCCAATATGTCAAGGGGAAAAACTAGGACAGAATAAAGGAGACTTTCTCCTCATGCCTATATTTTCTTCCTTTAAATAGAGGCCCGGCCTCTTTCCACTTTTCCTAGCTCCTTCCCAGAGATATATGTTACATTACCCTATTGATAAATTTGAAAAAAATAAATAAATAACGGGACAAACTGAACTCAGCTTCTACCATCTCTCTTGGAAGCCAAGCCGCCCACAGAGAGCATAATACTCTGCTCCTGCTCGCGGGAGGACTTTCCAGTCCAAGATGGCCATGACTGTTTGGGTAAATTTACCTCCTTTGGGGATCTAGTTGGGAGTCCTATTTTGTGCTAACCTAAGCTACACCCTACACATTAGTCTTCATTAATAAGAAGGATGATATAGTAGCCTCTACCTTTACTCTTTGTAATTCAGACTAAGTTGGACAAGAGTCTGCTATTTGTTGCCCCCCTCTTAATGAACCCCACAAATATTTTCTTGCTGATATCTACTTGGGTGAGAGTTCCTCATTTTAAGACTTATGGTGGGGAAGAGCTGTTTCCACCTTTTTTTTTTTTTTTTTTTTTTTTGCCTTATCCTGTATATGTTTTCCTGGAACATCTTGGATCTTACTTCTCTTACCCTCTGGCACAACGTTTTCACTTCAACCACTCCCTGCATGGCAGGTTCAGTGGGTTGCTGCCTCTCTCTACAAGGGCCAGAAGGTGTGAGACACGTTGTTTCACTCCTACCGGGATTATTTCCTTGGCCCTGAAAGTCTAAGTTGACGCTTTTCACTTACTGGTTGTGTAACTATATAATGAGATCCCAACTCCACAAAGAAAGGTGAAAATTTTCACTTTCTAAAGTAATTTAAATGTACTCTGTTAAGTCTTTCTTCCTGAAACTCCTCACAATCCTTTAGAGAAAGGCTGCATTTCTGCACATGAAAAAGACTATAAATCCCTGAAACTATTTTCTTGTCCTCCTGCAACGTCCTATTTCTGTATCTATTATTCTGCAGTATCATCCATTCTTCGGCCTTCAGGTAATGTAATTTGCAGAAGCATTTGTGCTGCTCTACTAGAGGCCATTTGAAAATATTTGGGAACACGTTGGTTGTCAAAATGACTAGGGAACAGTACTGCTATTTTTGGTGGACCGGAGGATGATGATTATACTACAATAAGACAGACACTCTCATCCAAATGTCAAACGCACCCCATTAATTAAAGTGGGGAAGTTTGTTCAAGTTTGGGCCACTCTGAACGGTGCTGTGGTGATCATTGTTGCACATGTCTTTTCCTGCCTATGTATACAATACCAAAATAGCTGGATATATAGGCTGTGCTTTTGTAAGCTTTCATAGATATTATCAATCAATTTTACTAAGCAGTTGTATAATATTTATATTTCCATGAGTACTGTTTGAGTATTCCAGTAGCTCTACAGGCTTGTTTCCACTTGGTGTTTTATTATTATTATTATTTTTTTAGGTTTACTTGTATTGTTGGATGAATAGTGTTATTCTGGCTTGTTTTATCTGATGACTACTATGGTTGAGAAAATTTTCTCATGTTTCTAAGAACTTGCCTCAAATTCTGTTTTGAAATTCCTGTGTAAAATTCTCCTACTTTATATCCTGCCTTTTTACTGTTTGAATTGTATTGTTTGATGAACCAAAATTTAATAATTTATTATTTTATTTTTCAAATGAAAGTATTTTATTATTTAACATTATTAAAATAAATTCAAATGTTTTAAAATTTTTCTCTGTGACTCTTTGACTCATGGGTTATTTAGAAGCAGATCATTTAATTTCAGTGTATCTGGGAATTTTCATGTCTTTCTTTTTTTAAATATATTTTTATTGATTTCAGAGAGGAAGGGAGAGGGAGAGAGAGGAATAGAAACATCAATGATGAGAGAGAATCATTGATGAATGGGCTGCCTCTGCACACCCCCTATTGGCGATGGAGCCTGCAACCCGGGCATGTGCCCTGACCTCCTGGTTCTTAGTCGACTCTCAACCACTGAGCCACACCAGCTGGTCTGTCTTTTTGTTCTGTTTATAGTTTATTCTCTTGGAGTCAGAGGAAATATTTTATTTAACTTTCACATTTTTTATTTTTCTCCAGCTTTAATGAGATAATTAATAAGTAACATTGTATTAAAGTATAGAAGTATATACGTATATAATGATTTAATGTATGTGTATCCTTGAATGATCACCACAGTAAAATGAATACGTCCTTAACCTCACATAGTTTACTTTTATTTGTGTGCTTGTGGTGAAAATGTTTAAGATCTACTCTCTTATCATATTAAGGTATATAACACAATGATATTGACTATAGTTACCATGCTGTACATTATCTCCAGAACTCATTCATCTTATAACTGGAAGTTGGTACCAGTTCAACCAGCATTTCCCTATATTTTCCACACCCAGCTTCTGTTAACCACTTTTCTACTCTCTATCTGTGAGTTGTTGTTTTTTAGGATTCCACATATAAATAAAAATGCAAAAAATCATGCCATTTAATTAAATTTGTTTTTTGATAGACAAATAGATGAGGGGGGTTGATACCTTCGTGTCGTAATTTAGACATTTATTCAGCAAGTAGCTATTGAGTGCCAGGGACTCATTAAAAGGACAAGGGTAGGCTTGTGAATAAAACAACAATGACCCTGACCTATTAATGAGAAAAGAAAAAGGATAAAAACATAATTGCTTAATATAAGCATATATTTATATCTATATCAATATCAATGCCTTTACCGACATGTATATCAATGCCTATACCTACATCTAAATCTATCATCTATCTATACGTGATATGTGATATGTAATGTCAAGTAGTGACAAGTACTATGAAAAACCTTAAAACGGTATAAGGAGATAAAATGTGAAGGAAGGGGCATATTCTTTGAAACAGAAAAATTAAGGAAGTCATCTACCAGATGACTGTTAAGGTGAGAGCCATGTCCTATGTAAGGGGAAAGCATTGTATGTAAGAAAATTAGCAATTGAAAAGATTTTGAAGAAAGACAATGTTTTGCAATACTGATAGGAGGTAACTAGAGCTCAGATGATGTGGGAACTAATAAATACATTGATGCCTTGGGATCAGGGCTGTATTCTAATCAAATTTGAAAGATTCTTTTGGATCCTGTACAGTGAACAGTCATGTGAGCAGTGGAGGCAGAGAGGCCAGATATGAATTGCTAAAGATGCAGAGTAAAAGAACGTTAGCAGGGCTATTGTCAAATCCTTTTTGTTTTTTTTGTATTTTTGAGAAATTGGTGGAACATTTGGAACTTCCCCATAACATAGTTAGGTATGCTTAATAACTTTTCTATGAGGATACCAAGAGAATGTTGATTAATGACTCAATGTCAACTTGAAATGAACTAAGAGATAGGACTTGGTTTTTAATATTATCCTGTTGAGTATCTTTATCTGTGATTCATTTAGGTGCATGGAAAACATGCTAATGAAATTCACAGGATACCTGAAGCTGGCAGTAAGCCATTGAAACAATAGGCAGGTATAAAATTATCACAATGTGACTGGAAAATACAGTCACATTTTCTAAAGAAATTGTACTATGCTTTAGAGAAGCAAATCTAGGGCACCAGACAAAAACTCCAGACAAAGTCAAGATCACCAATCTTTGTAAGCTCCCATGTCCCGTAAAAACTTTAAGCAACAAAACAGAGTTCAGACTAAAGCTACAATAACACATAAAAACAAGAAAGATTGTCATCAATGTGTCAAAAGTCTTCGGAAGTTTCTGTCAGTAAAAAAAGAAGATTTCAGTTTCAGATTCTAGAGAGAAACACAACTAGGGAAACCAGAGTTCAAATCAATAGCAAAAATATATGGTTGATGCAGTAGGAATATTTCAAGGGATATATAAACCAGAGTTAATAGAAATAGTATTGACCCTCTGGCATTTGCTAAAGTTATTAAGTGGAAAGCTTTAGTATAGGTGGGTTTGGCCAGTCAATGGAAGCACTGAAGATTGAGGGAAATGCTTTAGGGAAATAATAACTTAAACATAGTCCTACCCCTTTCATACACTCAACAGAAATAAACACATAAACACTAGTGAACAAGAATTATCCATTGCAGAAGATAGGGAAATAATTAGAAAACAATGCCAAGAATGAAAGAAACTAATACACAATCATTCAGTGAATCAAATTTATAAGAAAATTAATAAGTCTTAGGAAAAAATGTAAATTGTATCTTAAATATGATTCCAAAGAATATTGAACCCAATGGGGAAACATTACTTAGAATTCTTGAATTGAAGACATTTTATGATACTAAGTTAACCAAAAAAAGCAAATTAGTGAAGTGGAACATTAAAAAAATATTTAAAAACAGTAGAAAAATACAAACACGGAAGGTTTGAGAAAAAAATTTAAACACATGGAACATAGATCCAGACCCGTGGTCGGCAAACTCGCGAGCCACATGCGGCTCTTTGGCCCCTTGAGTGTGGCTCTTCCTAAGCCTTAGGAGTACCCTAATTGAGTTAATAGCAATGTACCTACCTATATAGTTTAACTTTAAAAAAATTTGGCTCTCAAAAGAAATTTCAATCGTTGTACTGTTGATATTTGGCTCTGTTGACTAATGAGTTTGCCAACCACTGATTAGACAGTCTAAACTTTACTTAATAGCAAAAGGGGAACATAACTGAGAGGATGAAGATACAAACAATTAAAATAAAATTGAAGAAATTGTATGACTGACAAGTGAGAAAAACAAGTTGTTCTTTATCCTCAGTCAGGAAAAGATAGGTTATGCTGCAGTAAGAAACAATTTCCAAATCTCACTGCTATAAAAGAACAATGGTTTATTTCTTGTTCATACTATATATTCAACTAAACTTGGCATAGGGCTCTGGTCAATTTCATTCTTACTCGGGGACCCAGCGGGTGGGTTATTCATCATCTAAACTATTGCTCATTGGTAGAAACAAAATCTGTCACTGCACATGGCCTCTTAGGGAATGCTTCCCACTCTCTCTCCGATGTAGCACACATTACTTCCGCTCATATTCCCTGGCCTGAGCAATTCATAAGGCGAAAGCCTACTGCAAAATAGAAAGCAAAACAACAACGAAAATATATGCAAAAGAAGGAGGCAGGATAGTTATTGTAGAGACAACGTGGAAGCAAGACATATACAGGGTGTCCCGAAATAATTGTACTCACAAACTTTTTTTTTTATTTA
>NW_006287082.1:1105028-1128286 GCF_000327345.1 Myotis davidii | reverse complement strand
CCCCCTTTCCGCGCGCGAGCCCCGCGAGATCCCCGTACCTCTGCGCTTCTCTCCTGCAGCTTCTGCGGGTCTCATTGTGCCTTTCCTTCCTTCTAGTTGTAGAGTTTACAGTCAGCCAGGCTTCCTGTGGTTCTGGATGAAGTCCGTATTGTTTCTCTGAGGTATTAATCAATTGTTGTGTGCGGCGTTAATTTCCGTGTGTTTATCTCTGCCGCCATCTTAGTTTCTCCTGTACTCACAAACTTTAACAGCTGATGGCTCAGTTTTGAAAATGAGATGTATGTTAATAAGCACTGCCTTTATAATTATTCAAAGTGCGTGTATACATTTTTGGGGACACCTTATGTATTGGAATTCAAGAAGCAGAGAACTGTGCAAATGGAAATAAAATAGATAGAAATATGTAAGACATTAAAAAATTCTTAAAATAGACTTGAATCTATAGATTGAAAGGGCACAATTCATTATAGGAAAATATCTCCCCTTTGCCCACCTCTACTTACCCTCACCTCCCTTTCCCTTCAGCTATCACCACACTCTTATCTGTGTCTATTGATTTTTTCACCTTCTTTCATATAGCGCCCCTCACCCGAACCCCTTCTCCTCTGGCAGCTGTCAGTCTGCTCCATGTACCCATGTCTCTGTTCCTATTTTGTTTGTCAGTTTATTTATGTTCATTAGATTTCACACATAAGTGAGATCATAAGGTATTTGTCTTTTTCTGTCTGGCTGTTTTCACTTAGCATAATGGTCTCTAGATCCATCCATGCAGTAACAAAAATTCACCCCCTTTCAATTTAGTCTCTCTGCCTCAATTCATTAATTTTCTGTATTTGACCAGAATGATTTCCCATGGATACTCAGGTCTAGGAGATACTTTGGTTAAACCTCAATGGATTCCTATTAAATTTAGAATGGCATCCAAACTTCATATGGCATTCGTAAAAGCCTGACATTAACAATACTCTGTTGGCTGACTTCATGTCTTGCCATTCAAGTATTGTATTGACTATTCCCAGGATAAGGCTTTCCTTGGAAATGTAGTGATCTTATTATACCCATTCTTTATCTCAATTTACATATTTTACTATGTAATTTAGTACTACTGATCAATGTCATTATATTCTTATTTATTTTCTATCTCCCTTTATAGAGGCTGTTTCACTAAATAGTGACCTTGTCTTCTTCTTTTCTCATTTTCCCCAGAATCAAGCATAATACTTGACATGTAGTGAATTTATGAGTATGTAGAATAAATTAAGTACTAAATTACTTGGAACCTTATGGTCCAGAATGGCTGTTGGCTAAGGATGCTGCCCACATTGTACATTACCATTTTTGCTTCTATAGTTATAAAATAGGCAATGAAAAGGGATTTATAGAATTTTAGCAACAGCTCTTGATTATGTAAATAATTTTGCTTCTTAATGCAGAAAATATTTTCAATTATCTGTAGACAGGGTTATTGGATTGATGCTATAGCCAATGACAGGTTTACTTCCTCTTAATTGGTTAAAAGGCAGAGCTAAATTTGCATTGAAGTGCTATGGAGAAGAGTAGAATGAAAATCTCAGTTCTTAGTGACTGCAGTTCCTTGTGTTTTACCTACTAATTTCTGATGCAATCAAGAACTAATGGTTAGCTTTGTTCTTCCATTCCTAAGGTAAGGGCCAGTTACCAATAAACAACTCCTTTTGTGGAGGTAACAGTGTTTTAGGACTCAAATGCTGGCTCTCAGTTCTCCATTATGCTTTTCTGATATTAATGCACTCCAGGATACCAATCATTAATCAGATTTTTAAACTATTTTTAATGATATCACCCTAGTCAATTAAAATTGACATCAGTATAAAAAATAACATAATTGGTTAATATGTATTGAAAACAAATTATCCAACAATATACTCAAATATTACACTCACTATAAAACTACATTCCTTGAAGTAATTATATTCTTTTCTATTATTAAAGTTATTGATGGTAACAGTAGTTGATAACAGTATAATTTTCAGGTATACACATTATAATTTGGCATCTGTATACTTAAATTACTATTTTATTACCATTTATGAATGAAAAAACTGAGACTCAAGGATTTAGAAAACTCAAACTTAGACATTTGAATGAACACAATTGGATTTCGGATACCTCAGTTATACCCAGTATGTTATAGAGCAACATTATTTTTCTTAGGAAAAAAATAATTTAACTCCTTTGGGTAATAAAAGACAGAAGAATGATTGGTCTTCTTTCTTCAATTTAGGCCAGCAAAATCAGGGAGTCTCTTTCTCCCTCTCCTTTTCCCTCTGAAATCAGTAAAAATATATGTATTTTTAAAACTTTTTTTTTCAATTCACTCTATTCTATTTACTTAGAATAAGAGACCTGGATTTAGTTTGCATCTTAAAGTCTATACTTGTGAAGAAAAATGTCAATTTAAGAAAGACAATTTAAAGGTATGTTACCTTCAGAAAGAAGGTAACATACTGTACCTTACCATAAAAAAGTTTAATTAGTGAACATATCTATTCCATTTGCAGATAAAGATCAAACTTCAATCAAATTTTGTATAGCTGCTAGTTGGTCTATTTTAGAGCTGACCCATTGTACGTTAAGTGCTGAACAAGAGGATATAATCGGTAAAGCTTATCTGGTACTTAGAACATAGCAAAATACAAGATTCACAGTAAGCAGGAATAGCCTCTTCTTTTAATAACACAGTCTCTTTAAAAAGAAGGAGGAAATCCAATTGAGCTTATTGAAAGATATATTTAACTGCTTAGATCACCTAACTTTATCTTCCCAGTGATATTGCTTTTCAATAAGTAAACTCAAATTAATGTTACACTTCCCATTTAAATGGGTTATTGATAAACAAAATAATTTAAATTGATTGTCACCAATTTGAAAACCAAGGAAGGTAAAGCTACTGAGGTGCCTATCTCCCATTTGTTTTATCTTCTGTCACTGTGTAAGCACACACACACACACACACACACACACACACACACACACAAAGAGTAAATCTGAAATTTGAGTAATAGTATCGTCTCATGTGAAAATAAATCTTAAAACTTCTCTAAAAGATGAAGAAACAGAATGAATTAAATGATGGAAAAGAAAATAGAGGCATAAAAGAGCCTTTTTATAATTATTTGTCTCTATAATCATTGCGATAATTACTGATGTCCTTATTTGTAAAATTGGCCATTGGAATGTACTCAAAGTTCTAGTCATAATCCTTCATTTAATTATGACTAATCTGAACATTAATGTGTTTGCATAAACCAAAAGCATTGCAAAAACTGTTGTCTTGCCAAACCGGCGTCCACCTATGAACTAGGAGGTCACAGTTCGATTCCCTGCCAGGGCACATGCCCTCATGCAGGAGGCCGCTGATCAACGATTCTCTCTCATCATTGATATTTATATATCTCTCTCCTTCTCCCTTCCTCTCTGAAATCAGTAAAAATATATATTTAAAAAAGCTTTTTTTTCTTTTTATTCTAGTTATTTAGAACAAGAGACTTGAACTTAATTGACAGTAAAAGTGAACTCATAACCTTGTATCATGTTGCCTAAGCTGTGAGTATTACTTATAGTGAGATTTGCAGAGGTGGAGTATGTCTATTTAAAGAGGCACAAAAAGAAAGGATGTCCAGAATACTGAGAAATGACTCCTAATTATCTGCTGTCTCACTAGTATATCACGGGGTGATTTCATTCAGAGGCTATTGGATAATAATTGAGCTTTGGAGGGAGTGAAATGTGTGCTTCGTCTATGGGGCAAAGTATTGGAGAAGCTGGTTATGTCTATGAAATGTACAGGAAAATTGGCTCAGCATCAAATATTTATTACATCCACTTCCTTAAGAAAATAATAATCTTTACTAGGCCAAAATGTATTGGGTATCAAGAACTATTTAGGTTTGTGCTTTTCCTAGATAATTTAATAGGTTTCCTTATGAATGTTGCTCTAACTTTCATGTAACCAACTTCAAATTAAATCCAATGAATTTTCCATGTATTTTATATTCTAATTCCACAGAGCAACATTTTATTTAAAAATTACTAAATCTTTCCAAATGGGATAAAACAAACCACTCTAAGGGCAGACTCCCTGCGTAGCAGTATAATACTACTTGATTGAAGAAGCATTCTTTTTGTTTAATTAAAGAATAATAATTTAATATTGAGCCTGTGATTATATATGACTGTGGGCACTTGAGAAAATCATATTAAATCTGAATCATTCCTCTAACCACTTTTAGGTGTATGACCCTGAAGAAGATCCTTTACACATTTGTAAAAAGGGATTAAATTAGTTGCCTACCCTACAGACTTGTGAGACTTAATTTATAAAGAATATGAACTTCTCAGAAAGTTAGGAGACAAACCTTATATTTTTTAGCCTCTCTTGATTGCCCTCTCCCCACTTTCCTAATTAAATTAAGTGCTGTTTCAGAAGGTTTGGAATGTGGCTTCTTAAACAAGAGAAGAAGTTCTGAATGCTGCACACTGAGGTGCAAGGAAGTTTACTTACCATGGATGGAAAATTAATCAAAGAGAAATGGCAACTAGTGTCAGCATAGGTCATTAACTTGTTTCTAATAAAGAGAACCAGACATCGTCAAGCATGGTCATCTGCGAAGCATGACCCTGTTTGTTCCCACCTGGAAATGACGCACTCCAGAGGGTCACAGCATTGCTTCACCGAAGAGGAACACTCCTCCCCTCTCCCTCCTGTACTGGATTTTTGGGGGGAGCGGGAGGAGGTAAGCACATGCACAATAGAAGTCACAATGGTGCAGGGGAGGTTCTTGACTACAGAGGCTTGTCAGTCTAACCTGGAAACGAGATCAATTGGCTGGGGGATGGACCCGTGAAAACCTGGGAATTTGACTGGTTATTTTGAAAAAGCTCCTGGTTCTTCCCAAGCCTGAGATAATATAATCTCACTTAAAATAAAGCAGAAAATTGAATGATATAGAAAAATATAGCATGCAAATATAAAAAATAATCCTAAAAAAAGCCAATGTAGCTATCCTATATAATAAAGAGGTAATATGCAAATGGACCCTCATGCCCTCACAAGATGGCTGCCTACGACCAGGCCGGCATGGGGTTTAGTGAGGGATGACCAAATGACTGAATAGCAGGCTGTGTGGGGCAACCAGGCTGGCAGGGGGAGACAGCAGGCAACCAGACCAGCAGAGGGTGCAGTTGGGGGTGACCAGGCCAGCACGGACAGGCAGTGAGGGGCGATCAGGCTGGCAGGGTGGGGCAGTTAGGGGCAACCAGGCAGGCAGGCAGGTGAGTGATTCGGAGCCAGCGGTCCAGGATTGTGAGAGAGATGTCCGACTCCCCGTTTAGGCGTAATCCCCAGGATCGGGCCTAAACCGGCAGTCAGACATCCCCCAAGGAGTCCCAGATTGGAGAGGTGCAGGCTGGGCTGAGGAGACCCTCCCTCATGCACGAATTTCGTGCACCGGGCCTCTAGTGAGATTATAAGACAAAATACATTTTAAGGAAGGAAGCTAGAGATAAAAGGATAATTCATATAAATAAAAGTTTAATCCAATAGAAAATTATCACAATACTAAATATATGTATGCTTAATGGAATAGCTTTAAATATGTATGCTAAATGAAAATGGCAGTGACAGTAAGGACCATTGAGTTTGCCCCTACATAAAAGCTATGGAAAACTGGCCAAAATGATCAGAAGCAATACTTTCAGAATTCTGGAATTCAACATAAGGCTTGCAGCAACCTAGGAAGCATTTAGTCAAGAAAAATGACTTAATCCTTATAAGAACACAGAGCTTTGTGACATGTTAACTTATCCTGGTCCCATATCTGACTCCTTAGAACAGCAGTAGCCTTAAAAATAATAGCCTGCTTTCTTGGTACAGGTGGGAGCAGAACGGAGCTTGTTTTTCAAAGCCTCATTCCAAAACAATAGTCATTTGAACTGTGGAGTAGTTCCCTGGTAGACTCTCTAGAAAGCCACACCTTTATCTGATCTCACCCCAATTCACCCAGTGCTAAACACATTTCTCTAGAAGTCAGAGGTAATTGATCAAATATTTTAACATTTTGAGTGCCCGATAAATAAAAGTTGGAGCAAATGATTGACTAACCAAAAAATGTAAAAGGGAAAACTGAGTAGTCAGATGTCCCTAAGGGCTTTAAAAATCTCCCATGTATTTCAAGAACCTCAAAAAGCACACATAGCTCGGCCAGTGTGGCTCAGTGGTTATGCATCAACCTATGAACCAGGAGGTCAGATTTGATTCCTGGTCAGGGCACATGGCCAAGTTGCGGGCTCCATCCCCAGTGTGGGGCATGCAGGAAGCAGCCGATTAATGAGTCTCTCTCATCATTGATGTTTTTCTCTCCCTCTCCATTCCTTTCTGAAATCAATAAAAATATATTTAAAAAATAAATAGCCCTAGCTGGTTTGGCTCAGTGGATAGAGTGTTGTCCTGTGGCCTGAAGGGTCCCAGGTTTGATTCCGGTCAAGGGCACATGCCTGGGTTGAGAGCTTGGTCCCCAGTGAGGGGGCGTGCAAGAGGCAGCCAATCAATGATTCTCTCTCATTATTAATGCTTCTATTTCTCTCTCTCCCTCTACTTTCCTCCTTTCCTCTCTGAAATCAATACAAATAAATTTAAAATAAATGAATAAAAGATCGCACATAAGCTTTGGATTCTGCACATGCTCAGGAAAGACTAAGAATTCCCCACACTCGCACTTCTGACTGATGTTGTACAAGCAGAAAGTGTAGGCTAACACAGTTGTAAACCTCTTGGCCGACTAAAGATTCCACTAAAACCAGAATCAAAGATGGAACGTTTTTTACTGGCCCTTTAGAAATTAATAGGGAATTTAAGAGAATACAGTGCTATGAAAAATTATATGACAACAAATTAGATAACCTACATAAAATGGACAAAATCCTAGATAACACAATCAACCCAAACAGATTGAAGAAGAAATAAAAATTCTGAATAGATCCATAACACATGAAGAAATGTGTTAGTCATAAAAGTAATAAAAGACAAACCATCACCAGATGTCTTCACTGGTGAGTGTAATTCCAGCAAAGGCTTAGAGAGGAATGACACTTATCTTTCAAAATATAGAAGAGGAGGGTGTACTTCCTAACAGATTTTATGATGAGAGCTTGTATTTCTTTGATACCGAAACTAGACAAGGACATCACAACAAAAGAAAACTACAGACCAATCTAGACAAATTTTTCAACAAATTGCCGAAAGTCAAGTCCTAAAGCATATAAAAGGGATTATGTCCCATAACCAAGTGGGATTTATCAAAGGAATGCAAGGTAATTTCAACATATAAAAATCAATGTAATAACCTATATCAATAAGATAAAGGACAAAAAACACATGGTTATCTCAATTGATGTAAGATAGGCATTTGACAAAGTCCAACTCCCTTCCGTAAAAAAACATGCAATAAACTAGGAACAGAAGAGAATACTTCCAAGATGATAAAAATGAAAACCCTATGGATAACATCATACTAAATCATTGAAGAATTAATGGTTTGCCACCATCAGAATGAGAAAAGGATGTCTAGTCTCTCCACTTCTGTTTAACATTGTAATAGATATTTTATCCTAGGCAATTAATCAACAAAATAAAATAAAAGACATTTAGATTGGAAAGGAAAAAAGTAAGCATATTTTTACATATGATATGATCTTCTTTATAAAATCTTGAGGAATCCACCAAGAAATATGGGAACTGAAAAATGAGTTCAGCAAGTTTTCTGGACACGAGATCAATGCAAAATACATCAATGGTTTCCTACATAGTAGATATGAGCAAACATGAAATTAAATTAGGTAAGCAATTTCATTTAAATTCTTATACCATCAAAAATACATAAAAGTAGATTTATCAAAAGAAGTCCAAATTTTTTGCTAAAAACTACGAAACATTGTAGAAACAAGTTAAAGGAGACAAATAAATATATTTCCTATGTTCATGGATTGAAAGACATTTTTAAGGTAACAATACACCCTGTTTGATCTACAGATTAAAAAACAAAACAAAACAACAACCCATCAAAACCCCAGGTAACTTCTTTGTGGAAATTGACATGCTGATCCTAAAACACATATGAAATTCAACAGAATTAGAATAGCCAAAATAAAGTTGAAAAAGTAACTAATTTAGAAGACTTCACTTTCTATTTTTAAAACTTAATACAAAATTACAATAATTGCATACATACACTTGCACACATGTACACCCACAAACATACTCACACATGATCAATCAGATAAGGGAGAATATATAATTCTGAGCTCAATATTTCTGAAGAGAGTACCAATGGATATTTTTTCTTTATACTTTCATATAAGGAGAAAAAATAAAGTAAAAGGGAGAAAAAAGGAAGACAGTGGGAAGGAGAGATAGAAAAATGACAAAGAAACAAGAGAGGTTGAAGGGATAGAAATTATTATAGAGAATGGTAGAAAAGAGAAAAGATAAGAAGGGAGAGAACAGAAAGGAAAATAATTCATAAAAATGGAATAATTAACTAAATCATTCATGTCAGCACATTATCCTAACATAAATGTAACCTTACGCTTTTTCCTCTGTCTCCTAAAATGTTAGAAATGGATCTCACTCTCTGTATTTTGTTTGAAACAGAGAATTAAAAATGTTTCTTACAGAATTTTGATACTTTCCTCCAGGTGAAATATTTGATGTCCTGAGAAGTTTTTTTTGTTTGTTCCCAACAATAGCATCAAATAAAATCTTTCATTAACCACCCCCCCCAAAAAAAATCATTCATGTCAGGAAAAAAGTATTCACATTTTAAAAATTAGCAGTTAAGTAGAATATGTAAAATATGCCTTAAAAAATCTTGCAAATAGCCTTATTGTACTATTTTTCATGTATCGACACATCTTTGATTTCAACATATAGAGGAAAATACATTTTTTTGTGTGTGAAAAATGTCACATTATGACTTCAAGCCCTGTTTGATCTACAGATTAAAACACAAAACAAAACAATACACCCTGTTTGATCTACAGATTAAAAAACAAAACAAAACAACAACCCATCAAAACCCCAGGTATACAGAGAACAGAATAAATGTGATTTTAATTCTAATCGTGGCAGACCATCATATGGACAATAGGGAATGGCAAAGTAGATGCAGAGGTATCAATATGTTATCCTTGAGCCAAAAATGAGAGAACACAGGTTATTATCTGAGATTATTATCGTCATTGTTGTCATTTGAGTTTGCAGTATAAGACTTCTTGAGAGTAGATAAAATCCCCGATGTACTTTGTAACCTTCTGTATACTGTGAATATGTCTTCCTTAACTGTTGATAATTATGGTGATGTCTAAGGGAATTACAAAGTGGACAAGGATACTGCATTATAAACAGCAATAAACAGTAGTCTGACTCTGAAGACGGCAAAAGCCTTTTGGAGTGTTTGAACTGTGAAGCACGTCTGTTTAATCATTCTCTGTAAGTAAATCTTGCCTGCTATCCTTTGGGGAAGTTGATTGTGTGTCACTGATTTCCACAGAGCGGTACTCAGCCACTCCTCTAACAACTTGACATTATTGTAATAGGGTGCATTACTTGTTATGAGATAAAACCATTAGGGACTGTCAAGGGTCTGGAAACTCCTAAGAACTTAGGGCAGCGGTTGTCAACCTGTGGGTCGCGACCCCTTTGGGGGTCGAATGTCCCTTTCACAGGGGTCGCCTAAGACCATTGGAAAACACATATGTAATTACATATTGTTTTTGTGATGAATCACAATGCTTTAATTAGTTCAATTTGTAGCCATGAAAATACAACCTGCATATCAGATATTTACATGACAATTCATAACAGTAGCAAAATTACAGTTAGGAAGTAACAACGAAAATAATTTTATGGTTGAGGGTCACCACAACATGAGGAACTGTATTAAAGGGTCGCGGCATGAGGAAGGTTGAGAACCACGGACTTCGGGGAAGTTGATTTATTTCTGGGAGGTTCAGAGAAGTTCTGAAATAGGTACCCCCAGCACCTCCAGAATCCTTATTCTCCTCATGTTCTAGTGTCCCTTTTTTAAACAAAACAAAATAACAACAAACCCGCATTTTCTAGGGATTTTGGGAATGCGTGGGATTTTGGTTTTGTCTTGTTTTGTTGTTTTTCCTGCAGGACACAAGGAAAGTGCATCCACAAGGGGAGGTAGGAGGTATTTTCTTTCCTCCGGCCAGTTTCATGAGGCAGAGCCTTAAGGTTCCTGAAGGAAGGGCCAGACAATGTTTCTCTCATTCCAGTTCTAGCTACCTTTGATTCTTACAGCCCAGTGTTAAGCTGCCTCTCAGTCCTAGTGTATGGCAATAGTCTGATATTTAAGGTTTCCTGTGTCTTCATGTATATAATACTGTGATATGACATGTTGTAATGAAAATTGAAACTGGTGTTAGTCAGAATGTCTTCATAGTAACTTTGAAGTGTCCTTGAATAGACTTTCTACTATTGGGGCTGGATAGATGCAGTGATACGGAGATGCTTTCTCTGTTTATTTGTTTAATTCTTCATCAAACTCTCTATTTTTACCTTTCCCAGAGTTGCGAGTGGAAAATGCTTTCTCCTTGTAAATTTTTCTGGATACCTCGATTTTGTTGCTGTTTGATTTTGAGATCTAAATTTTATAGACTTACTCCACAGAAAATACAGTTTGTGTTTTCCGTTATAATTTTATTTTTCTGTATTGGCTAGTATTTATAAAGAGCATAATTGGTTAACAAAAGTGGGCTTTTTCTTTTCAGTAAAAGCTTGAGTTGGTTTTATACATTGTGAAGGCTATACATATCCATTAACTTTCTGTTTAACAACATGTGGGAAATAAATTGATCAGATTTTCATACTTAATGGAATGATTGAAATAGAACTGATATCAACTGGCAAAATTATTTATAATTTATATCATCATAACATAAAGGAAGCCTGGAACAGGTTCTTATATTAAGCCTAAATACAATTTACTATTTGTTGTGACCTATGTACTAATGTTTTAAAAAGATGTACATGACTCTGGTTCCACAAAACAAACAAAAATAAATGTAGGTTAAAAATATCTCAATACCAAGATGGCATACCTTAGGTTTTCAGCTATTTTAAATTAATTGATTTTCATATGGTGATTTAAAATATATATATATTTTTTTTCATCAGAGAAGGGGTTTCCATCTTAAAAAAGATATTTACCCATCATTATTTGTAACCATTCTGTAACTTCACAATTTTACAACTGATAATTTTTAGAGTAGCTACTACACCTTTCTATACATTTGTGACTTTAAAATTAGGTATACAGGGATAATAAGGCAATATTATTGGTACTAACAGAGACAGAATTCAAATATTTAACAAATTTTAGAATTTAGACATACTACTTAAGTACAAAAATGGGCATTTGAGGATTTAAAACACCAAAAAGTCCGGGAGGTAGAGGAGGCCAGGGGAAGGTCAATGGGGAAAAAAAGGAGACATATGTACTACTATTTGTAATACTTTAAACAATAAAAAATAAAAAGTAAACACCAAGAAGTTAACAAATAGACAAAAGTATGAGACATATATATATGTTAAAAAGTTAAAATGTGATATGTAAATAGCATGCTATATAAATGCTTCATAATAATCAAATGTTGAAAAAATTAATATAGGAGAGTGTTTTTGTTTGCGCAACTTTTGTCAAGTTATACCAACATGAAAATAATGATTTGCCTTCACTTTATTTGATGTCAACTCACCTGCTTAAATATTCAGTTATAGACATTTTAATCCTAGGAATACATCAATAAATTAAAAACAGGAGCTCACAGCAGAAGCAATATGAGAGATTAAGAAAGTGAATTGACAAATGAGAAGGGATTAAAGTACCTCAAATTTTATGAGCTAGAGTGAGCAAAGTCTACCAGGGGACATAAAGTCTACCTATAAATATCAAGTACTTGTAAACATGGATTAAGGAAATGATTTTTAACCCAAGAGTAAAAACAGGAAAACTGGATTTTTTTTAAAAAAAGGCTAATAAAATGTACTGGATATTTGAGAAACAACTTCAGAAAGATGATAAAAACCTACATTTTTTTAAAAAGAAAAAATTTTTTTTAATGATTTTAGAGAGACAGAAAGGGAGAGGGAGAGAGAGAAAAGCATTGGTGAGAAAGAAACATCTATTGCCTACTTTCTGCAGGCCCCCTACTGGAATGGAGCCTGAAACCCTGGTATTGAAAGGGAGAGGGAGAGAGAGAAAAGCATTGGTGAGAAAGAAACATCTATTGCCTACTTTCTGCAGGCCCCCTACTGGAATGGAGCCTGCAACCCTGGTATATGCCTTTACTGGAATCAAACAGGTGACCTCACAGTGCATGGGATAATTCTCAACCAACAGAGTCACACCTGCCAGGGCAAAAAATACCTTTTTTATTCTTTTGGAAATTGCTTCAAAGAGAGCAAGTTGGTATAGTGGCAAAAACAAAAATTAACCCAAAAATGGATCATTAGGCTTAAAAGTAAAACTTACAATTATAAAACTCTTAGCAGAAAAATAAGAGACTATTGTTTTTCACAGTGGAGTACACAAAGCTGTCTTAAACATAACACAAAACACATGAACCATTATTAAAACTCAATATATTAAATTGTATCATAATTGTTACTAAGAAGTTTATGTTCAGAAGACATCATTAAACTTTTTAATAAGCCATCCATATATTAGGAGAATTTATCGCAAAACATACTAGTACATCAGACAATGTACTTGCAGACATGATAGAATAACACATTTGCCCATTTTTCTTTAACAACTAAAATTCAGACATAATATCAGAATCATAATTGCAGACTTGAACCAAATGTAGTATAAGGTAAAGATTGTTGAGAGAACAAATTAAGTAAGCACAGAACCCAAATAGAGCCTGGCAACCTTTGTAAGTTGATGAATTTAGAATTTGAGATAGCTAAGACATCTATAATTCACAGGCTAGAGTACTGGAGAAAAGTTGTTTCAGAATTGTTAACCTATATATTCATGGTAAACAACTTTATCAAATCTTAAGTAAGGTTCCTTTTGTCTTTAGTCTCACAGACTCCATTCATTTACAAAGGTACTTAGGTCAGCATCTTATTCCCCCAGTCCCTCTTCAATGAAGTTATTTCATACAGTTGTAATATATTTATATTCTTTTGTAAAATTTTACAAACCATAGGTTTACTCTTTGTGTTGTCAAGTTTTACAGTTTGACAAATTATTACTGTCTTGTATTCGCCATTATAACATCATACAGAATAGTTTCACCAGTCTAAAGAAATCCCTAAGCATTCCCTATTCAACTCTTTAAAAAAATTTTTTTAAAGATGTTTTTATTGATTTCAGAGAGGAAAGGAGAGAAAGGAAGAGATAGAAACATCAATGATGAGAGAGAATCATTGTTCAGCTGCCTCCTGCACACCTCACACTGGGAATGGAGCCTGCAACCTGGACATGTGCCCTGATCAAGAATTGAACTGTGACCTCTTGGTTCATAGGTTGATGCTCAACAATTGAGCCACACCGGCCAGGCTCAACTCTTTTTTATATTAACCTTTTATTTAGTGACTTGCTATACTTGTTTATTATTTATGGAAATTTTTGGTCCATTCTTTAGGATTTTCTACATAGACAATCTTGTCATCTGCATATAGATAGTTTTATTTCTTCATTTCTAATCATTACAGTTTTTATTTCTTTTTACTTTCTTATTTCATTGGCAAACACTCCAGTAAAACAAAGGTAGAGAGATTTTCCATATACTTTCTAAATATACAACTACACAGTCTCCCCTCTTATCAACATCTCCGAGATGGCACATTTTCTCCAATTGATTAATGCTTTAATTTTTTTTAAATTTTCCTCCTGTTTGTTGTTAGTATATAGAACTACAAATGATTACCATGCACAAAGTTCTTGCTTTGCATTTTAGTATGGGGTCATACACATGACTGTTCAAAGTGGAATTTTGCAAAGCAATCTTAATAATCAATGATAAAAATTAAAATGTTACATTCTCCCAAAGGGCATATTCTTCCAGCACCAGAAATGGCCTTTGGAATACAGTAGATGGGTTCATTTTGACCACCTAGAGTCTGGGACACACATGTCTTTGGTTGAAGTTAGGTCACCTGGAGATCATGGTCAGGTGGTCTACCTTGGATATGGGAGACATACCCTTTGGGCATAAAGGTGGGTCACAGGAGATGTTAATGGTTATATTCCTGCCCAAGTGTCACCAGGACCACCGAGAGTCAAGACTCTGGGTTATAAGGAGGACCAGTTGTCTAGTTATTTCATTGTTTGCCTGAAAAGCCACAGCTTACCATGAGTGAACGCAGTGTCCAGGAGAAGGGAGACCTCTCAGGCATCCTTGTGAGGTGCATTCAACTTGAAACGAGAGCCTGGAGCAGAAATTGCTAATGACCAGTATCCAGTGGCATTTCTTTGTTTACATGGAGACAAACCTGCCTGTAATTCAGTTCAATGACTCCCTCTCCTGAGTCTCTAGTCCTTCATGAACTTTAAGGTAAAGGACAAGGAGAAAACAATAAAAGATGCCAGCGTCCTATAGTGGGGGTGCTAAAGCATCCTAATATTGCTGAGAACACCAGGATCTTTCGAGAACACTTCAGGACAAATAGATATGTAAAAATACCTGGAGGAAGTGCTAGAATAGCTTTCCCTCTGTAGATGTGAGACACACAACTAGATTCACCATTTATTCATTTGGAATTGCTAGAAACTTAAGTATTGATTTCAATGAGTGAATGCTGGCAGACAGTGGTTAACATAGAAGCCTCACTTCTCATGAAAGCAATAGACTGACCCATCAGAAAGAAAAAGAGAGCCACTGAACTTAGGAAGCAAAAAAGACTCCCTTTGACTCTGATTCCGTTTGCGGACAGCCTGCTGTATTAGAAAAGTTCCCCTCCTGAACTGTAGGGATGTCTGAGAGATTAATGTTTTCTTGCTCTGAGCCAAACTCCCGGGATGTTTGCCAGCAACTGAGGTTCGGTGTGGCTGATTCAAAAACCAGACTGGATGAAAAAACAACAACAAACTGACATGGAGAAAACTATCAGGACTGGACAAACTAGGATAATGACAAGAAACATCTGGAACATCAAAGAGGACGGGGAAATATCATTAGGATATTGGTGTGAGGAAGGCTTGTGTTAGGGTACTGCTGTCCTTTAGAGATCTGGGGTATTCATTCTCAACCCCACAGCACACAGCCTCTGAGCTCTCAAACACGCAGTAAAGGAGGCTTGCTTATCTTATCTCCATATTAATTTTTTTAAAACTCTTTATTCTCCCCACTGCCACCTTGCCATCAGGCCTCCCTGGGTCTCCACAGACAAGAGGACAACAAAGCCAGGAAGACAGCACTGCCTCCCCAAACAGATGCTTGATGAAAAGAGAGGGAACCCTGAACATTCTAAGTCAAGTGGACACCAGAGCCCTCGCTGGAAACTGAATTTTGCCTCATGGAACTTCTATTTCTTCAGCAAAAGCCAGATTAAACTAGTACCATTGAGCTTGCTACTAACTCCAGCCAATGGCTTTTAGTGATTCAAGGATCAGATTGGAGCTATTTGCAGGCTGGAATGCTGATAGGAAAGATGTGTCTACTCTACACAGTAGTCAGAGCTTTTAACAGGAATCCCAGACTTCCAGGAAGAAGGAAGTATAGAAATAGAAAGTGACAATGAACTTCTTTTTTCCTACCCCAACTTCAGCAGATAAATAGACATTTGCACCTGGATGAAACAATTTCTGAGACAGTGGGAAGAAAATAGCAACTATCTGTTTCACTCCTGAGGGAAAAAGACCAAACACAATTGGTGAGACATAAGCGTAATACACTACAAAAAGAAAATGAGTATTTGGGAGTCAGATAGAATTATAAATACCCCTCTTTTTATTTTTATCCCAGATATATATGTGATGAGCCCCTGAATCAAGGGGTTGATCCAGAATACAATGAGCAGCATTCTCTGAAGGGACCTCCAGGGGACTTGGAAAGTTTGGTATTTAGCTAGTGTCCTATCAAATATCTTTTAAATTTGTTTTGAGAAAAGTGTTTAGAATTTAGTCCACATTTGTCCACATATATGTGCATGCTCTTGTCACAGTTTAGTTCACAGGGATGTTAACATTGACATTTCCTAGAACATCATGCTGTAGTAATGGTATCATGCTAGTTGAACCCAAGGAGTCTTCTGGATGCCTTAGTAAGATGTATATACACCAAAGTGATGGAAAATTTCAGGGGTCTGTTATATTAGTGAAGTTTTTAAGTAACCATGGTATAAATATGCTGAGATATCATCTTTAATGTCAAGGCCAAATTGTTGAAACTGTCATGCCCTGCTATCAAGAGAAGAACTCAGACTGCTCCTCCATGGATTTGGGAAGAGTTTTTGAAAAGGCCCAGGAGAGTGTGGTAGGTAGGATTCTCATTCTAATTCTAATTCAATGGACCTTACCCTTGTATAAGCACCTCCTAGTAAGTATGTGTGATGAGCAGTGACTTCAATGATTATGCTATATTGTATATTGAAAGGTATTTTATCGAAGTAATTAAACTCCCAAACCAGTGTACCTTAAGATAAGGAGATTGTCCTCAAAAGAAATGGAATCTTCCTGGTGAGAAATATTCCTTCAAAATGTGAGAGGATTCAACATTAGGGAGATTCTCTGTAGTTGGCTTTGAAGATGGAGAACACCAGGCAGCAAAGTATGGAGGCACACTCGGGGAGCTGAAGGAGCCCCGGCTGACAGTCATCAAAGAACGAAAACTTCAATATTACATGAAGAAAGAACTGGATCTTGTCAGCTGTCTACATGTGCTTGGAAGCAAATTCTTTCTCAGGTTCTCCAGGGGGGGAAAAATCAGTTTGACCAGCATCTTGATTTCAGCCTTAGACCCTTAGCAGAAAACCCAGCCAGACCATGCCTGGACTTGTGACCCATAGAAGTGTGAGATAACAAATGTGTGTTCTAAGTTGCCAAGTCTGGTGTATGCTTCCTAAGAGGCATGGAAAGGATAGTCCTTTTTGGTAAAACTGTAGATAGTGGTGATGGAGGAGGTTATTGAGAGGATGTAGCTGCCTGTGGACCTGCAAGCTGGACCTGGGCAATCAGAGCTCCTGACCCCATGCCCTGTTCTTGGAATGTACCTTCCATGCACTATTCCCATAGTAGTTGCTATTTCCAGGACAAAGCCTTTAGAGCAGTGGTTCTCAACCTGTGGGTCGCGAGCCCTTTGGCGGTCAAACTACCCTTTCACAGGGGTAGCCTAAGACCATTCTGCATATCAGATATTTACATTACGATTCATAACAGTAGCAACATGACAGTTATGAAGTAGCCACGAAAATAATTTTATGGTTGGGTCACAACCTGAGGAACTGTATTTAAAGGGCCAGAAGGTTGAGAACCACTGCTTTAGAGAGTAATGTATTGTTGAGACCAGGTGGATGTCATACATGACAGTCCCATTACGGCCTCTGTATAAACTTTTTGTTTATTTGTTTTTTTGGTGGTTTTTTATTTTTATTTTTTGTATAAACTCTTAAGATTCTGGCAGGAGGGTATAGAGATCTCATCTTGTGGCTGCCACCCAAAACAAATCTTGTATGTGAAGTCCCTTGCTTATATATATATATATTTTTTTTCTGAATGGGGTTTTTATTTATTAAGGTGTCTCTATTTCCATGAAGTATTCTAAATAAAAAAATTTTTTGTTGTCTTATTTATAGAACACAAGTTCTCTGTGTTTTTGTTTTGTTTCTTATTTAATTTATTGGGTAACATTGGTTCACAAAACTATAAAAGTTTCAAGTGTACTTGCCACCTACCAGTCTGGCATGGTCTTTTTCTTCCATTCCGCCTTGGCCTCCGTGAACAAGAACCAGTTTTGAATTTCACCTGGGGGTACTCCTGAGGAACTCTTGAGGTTGGAAACCAATGAGTGGTAGAGCACTTCACTATTCCCAAAAAAGAATCTGGAGAATCACTTCTAAAAATGATAAATTCATTCTCTGTCTTTCAGCATTTGTCCAAAGACTCACACACACACGTACACAGACACACATAAAGAGGAATGTCTCCTATTTCAAAATGAAGAATCACATTAATCATTTTTATATTACTTCCTTGAGATTAAATTTGGCACTGGCAATATTTTAATAAAATACACCTTATATTAAGCTCCTTTCAGTAAAAATTTTTTTATCATAAATGTGATAGTATTTTCTAAATGATATATAGTACATATTTTTATATATTTAATTATTTTTCAATATTATTTAATTTTCAATCATATTTCCCAAGAGAGCTAAAATTAGCTTTTATTTACAAATATTAATTTATTTTTAATAATCATTTATAGTAATTTTTAGGTGTTCTATTATTAACTGAGATTTCTAGTCACTGCATTTAACCAAATGGTGTGAGACACCTCCCTTAAAAAAATGTAGGTTTCTCACCTGGGATGGGAGGATTATAACTATATGTGATCTTCCTGAAACAAAAGAGTGTTTTTGTTAAAGTCCTTAGCTCTAATTCACACATTTATTGCTAGTAAATGCAAAGTGCTTCTCTTTGAGCTCTAGTATTTTTATGTGTAAAATGGAAACAATATTAATGCTGCCTAATTTAAAGTTGCCAGAAATACTAAATGAGATATTCTGTGTAGATACTTCACACTGTGCTGTTAATATTAAGTGCTAATAAATTTTTAATATTGTTCCCTCTGTAGATTTTTTTGAATGCTGGATAATGTAATGTTTGTAAAATTAATTTGTATACTATTTATATCTGGTAATTATAATTTTATTAGTACCAAGACTAAAAAAAACCCAGTAAATCAGTTCAGGATAATTGATGTCTATTTATTCCATCAGACAGAGACAATAGGGCAAGGTCATTAAGTGGGTCAGGAAACAAGTAATTGCTTTTCCAATATATATTTCTTAAAATATATTTTTATTGATTTTAGAGAGAGGAAGAGAGAGAGAGAGAAACAACAATTATGAGAGAGAAGCATTGATTGGCTGCCTCCTGCACACTCCCTACTGAGGATCAAGCCCACAACCCGGCATGTGCCCTGACTAGGAATTGAACTGTGACCTTCTGGTTCATGGGTCAACACTTAACCACAGAGCTACACTGGCCACGCTTCTCTTCCAATATTTTAATGTGGGAAAAACTATCAGATAATTATATACTACAATATAATTAATTTATGAGTTAATGATGTTAAATATCCTGGCTATTTTTTTCTCTGGCCCTAACTATTAAGAATAGACACACATTTGGGATTTTCTTGCTGCAATTGGAAATAAGCACATTAAACAACTTAGTCCTGTTGGAAGATTGAAAATTTGCTACAAAATAGCCTCATCAGGTGGGGGTGACTGGATAAAGAAGGTGAAGGCATTAGCTAAAGAACATATATGCAAATTCCATGGACAGGGACAATCGTTTGGTGAAGGCCAAGGGAGGGGAAGTGTGGGTGAGTGGAGGTGGGCAATTATGTCAACATTAAACATGTTTTAATAAAAATTTTTAAAAAAGGATAGAATAAGGCATTTCAAAGAGGCAGAATCTAAGATTTAACTCAAGAGAAAAGAATTCAACTAAGAGAACCTGACACAGCTAGACAGCAAGATGTTGTAGACATGGATGTGCGCTGCCCAATTTCCACTTCAAAGAAGGACTGGATGACCACCAGCCGGGAGAGCAGCCAGCTGCCTAGCTGTCAGCTGTCATGCCAGCCTCAGTCACAGAGAGCCAGCTTCCCCAACATCGCATCCTTCCTGTGCCAACCCATGTGCAGTTATTAAACCAGGTGAGGATATAAAGGGCCTGTCATTTCAACAGGGCATGAGACACCCTAACAGGCAATGTGTACTCCAGAGCTCCCTACTGTGTTGGCTGAGCCTTTGTCAGTCCTGTACTGGAGTTTGATTTTTTCCTTTAGCTCAATCCAGCTTTCTCCATTCACAGGTATTGAATCCCAGTAAAGATCTTGTTCCTTAAATTCCATCTCAGTGTCTGCTGCTGGAGAATATAACTTGTGACGCAAGAGCAGAGTAAGAAAGATCTTTCCCGAGCTTATGACTGGGATAGAAAACTAATGCGAACTTTTCCCGTCTAAAGTTATTAGGAAATATGAGAACATGTGAAACAGGTAAAACCATTTTTTACCTTTGACAATTTCTGGTAATAAACCAAAGCAAATGAGCTATAGATAAAGGCCTAAGTGACCAGCTGACTGGCTGGTAGCTATGATGTGCAATGACCAACAGGGGGCAGACACTCAACGCAGGAGCTGCCAAGCAACAGCAACTTCGCCAAGTGCCTTCTTGCACTCCAGGATGCCCCGAGGGATGTTGGACTGCCTGTTTTGGCCTGGTCCCCACAGACCAGCCGAGGGACCTCATCTGCCGGAGGGACCTTGCTCACTCCGCAGACACCCTTCGAGCCCCGGTGGCACCCCTGTTGGCTCCAGGACATGTCCAGCCTGCCTCGCCCAGTCCCGCCCCACCAAACATCTTCTAGTTAATTTATTTTCAATGTGCACGAATCCGTGCACCGGGGCTCTAGTATGAAATGAAAATAAAGTTGACTCAATGATATTATTGAGGAAATTAGAAATGTGTTAGTATAGGGGTCCTAAATGTCAAAATTATGGCATATTTATAAAAATAATATTATGCAATAAATATTTATTATGCAATGATTATGCTTATTAAGCAGTTCTAATGGGGACACCCCTATGGAGCACAGCTTGCTTCAGCGTGGCTTTCTTGTTCACTAAGTCTGACCCTTGAGTGTGTTGTTCCTAGGTGTATAGGGTTGTAATCTGGCATGGTCTGAAGTTGTCCATCGGGTGCACTGATTATAGGGCCTCCTGGGAGGTGCAAAGTCAGCCATCGCCTGTGGCCTGCCTGGGGTCACCTAGAGCAAGCTTTAGGGTGATCAGCAGATGACTACTACTTGTGTTGGGTTTGGGAAGTCCAGGAGAACCAAACTGTGAACCAAGGCTAACCAGCTTCTCGTGCCAGGCCAGGGGCCACTTTTTGAGAGGTATGGGGCATGCTGAGTCAAGTTGCTACTTTTTTGAGAAATTTTTCAATTTTTTTAAATCTGAAGTAACTCCATGTTTTTACTATTAATAATACTCATCTAAATATTTTCTTTCTTTCATTTAGAAACATGATCAAATTATTATTATTTTATGAGATTTCCTAACAATGTCTTATTCTTTTTAAAGGCTTTCTTATTTTTTAAACTTACTCATAGTTACTATACCTGGGTAAGAACCAAAGCAATTTTCTTTTATTGCCCTTATTTGAATTCCTTTTATTTTTCTCCTACCTTCTAGAGCTCCTTATGGTCTCTGCTTTTAAAATAATCACAGAAAACAGTAGAGATTTTTTTTTTATCTATTGTCTAAAATAGTCTTCCCACTGTTCCACACTTATTGATTCTCATACTTCTAAAATCTCTTTTATAAATCAATGTTTTGACCTTGACATATTCTTAATTTCAGTATTAAAAATACATTCCTTTTGTTTCATTTTCGTTGATTTGGTCTGCTTTATCGAACCAAAGTTTATAAAAAGAAAGAGTAAAACTTTTCTATGAGATTTTTTTTTGATGAGTCTTCATTATTCTATTTAAATCATGGCAAAAAATGACAGTACAATCTGGGCTTTATGCTACCTCGTGTTTAATTTATTTTGTGCTGAAAGAACACCTTCTAAATTGTCAAATATGTTGCTCTATATTCTTCTTTTGTCTTCCTTCCCCACCATTTTCAGGACATACATTCGTGGTCACTCATTCTTACCCCCAATCCACCCCTCAGGGCCATCCCTCTCTCACCTCTGCCCCATATGATTCCCACCCACACAATTTTCTTTCTGACCATGACAATTTATCTTTGGAGTATCTTCTCCTCTACTTTCTCCAATTTCTTTTATCCATTCACTTTAAATACTGCTTAAAATTTTTCTTCCACTGTTGCATTTATTGTGATTAACCACATTCATCTCTAAGTTCTTATGTTGTATTTAAATCTAATTTCCAATAAAGCAATTTGAATATATTCATATGCTTCATTTGCTTTAATAATTTTTATGTGTTTTCTTTGCTTGTAATAAAAATGTCTCCTTTTCTGAGATATAATTAAAAAGTATCTCTTGTAAGAAGTTTTTCTATTTTTACTAGGTAGATTTATTTGAAATTTAGTGCCACTAAATGACTATTTTATATGTATGTTGAATAACAGGAGGCATTCTAAATGCTATTTAATAGTTCTTTAAAAAATTTTTCTTTTTTAGAGAGAGAGGAAGGGAGAGAGAGAGAAACATTGATTGGTTAACTCCCATATGTGCCCCAATCGGAGATCGAACCCACACCTAGGTAAATGCCCTGACCAGAATCGAACCCACAACCTTTTGGTGTACTGGACGACACTCCAACCAGCTAAGTCACCCTGTCAGGGTTATTTAATAGTTTAATATTAAATGATTGCTAATTTTTACTAAGGGATAAGTGAAATTGAAGCCTTTCCTTTACACCCTTTTCTATAGACTCTAGGACAGGAAATGGTGGAAGTCAAGTTATTTACTTGAAATATGAACTGTAGACATCTTGAGATGTTTTCTTAAAATTTCCAAAGACTAGTAAATTATCCACCAAATAGTAGTGTTCAATAAACATTTGTTGAATTAATTTTGTGCTTAATAGTAAAAATTATTTTAATCATACTAAATTATTTTTGACCTCAGTATATTAAAGTTAAAAACTTTTATTATGCATAAATATGCTTTAAAAGTTAAATGTTTTGCTAATTGCCTTATTCAAGATAGACCATTAATGCTCTCATAGTTAATATAGGTTCTATATGTAATATTTGTTGTTTAACATATTTCTACTTCTTTTAATTCAGAATACATGAAAAATCAGTATAACCCATAGAGCGTTGCTCTAACTGTAATGAAAATCTATGCATTTCTCTATTTCAACTCATGAATGGCTATGTAAGGCAAAATAACTTCAAATCTTGTCAATTGTATTTTCAAGCCAGAGCTAAATGGAGTAGTAGACATGCACATTCAAAAAAGTAGTCTCCCA
>NW_006287082.1:1085487-1104707 GCF_000327345.1 Myotis davidii | reverse complement strand
ACTTTATAGCTTATGGGGATAATCAATAAAGGAGTCCCCCCACCCCAAGAATTTAGTAGTTAATGTTAGATAAATGTTTTAAGCACATGGTTTCATTAGAATTTAACTCTATTAATTTATCCACAATTTAACAAATCAAAACTTATTATTGATATCCTACTAAGTCCCAGGCATTCATTCTTTAGGGACACAGGTTCTGGGCTGTGACAATGGTTGCACCTGAGGCTCCGTGCCACGTCCTTTCAGCCCATCGATTTCAGCTCACACAACTAGGACTGATGGTCACACACCTTTGCCCGTTTCCTAAATCAAATGTTCCCTTGAGGCCTCTCTGCTCTGGAATGCCACTCAGTTACAATGAAAGGAATCAGGAACTGAGGGGAATTTAATGCCCTTCAAGTGAGTCTCAGCCATAGATGCTTTACCCTCCACGCTCTCTGGAAGGATAACTGGAAGATGTAATGTACTTTCTCACATTTGGAGAGTGGGTTTGAGTCCTCAAGGCTTAAAGCACAACGGTAACCAGCTCATGCTGTTCCATCACCAGCTTTTCTTCTTCACCTGTCCCATTGTCCCACTCTCTCCATTTGGTTACTCCGCTCTCTTCCCAACCTCCCCCCACGTCTGCCCCAACAACAACAGAAGAAACCCCACACCGAAAAGCATGTTTCAATCGCTTGTTCCAGGACCTGCTTTCAGAGAGGAGCCTAAACAAACAGTTGGTACTGGAAGGAGCAATAGAAAGTAGCCCCTTAAGATGAGATTCCCTGAAATTGGTTCCCTCATAGGTCAAATGTCAACAAGGACCCCATCACCCGTCACAATGAGGTGCTGGAAACTCTGGATATGCTTCACCACCACTTTTTTAAGACCACTGTGGAGAGCTGAATGAGACCCAGCTGGGGGAGATCCCAGGTGGGTGCAATAGCTCTAGCACCTGAAAGCCTGAGGGCAAGCTATTGTTAAGGCTTGGGGAGGGCGCCTCGCAAGTCTTGAGGTAAAAGAGTGGCAGGCTCAGTTCAGCCAACTCTCAACTCAGGACATGCGAGAAAAACAAGAAATAATTGTCTACTACCTGCAACTGGAGGACAGCAACTGGAGGGCAGCACTGAAAACCAAACCAAAACAATAAGAGATCCAGGATTTAATTATCAGCGCTGAACACACGCAGGAGACATGGGATGCTCAGCTTCTGTGGGTGTCCTGACATCAAGGCGCCGTGTGAATAAGTGGGACCCAGGAACTTGATGGATTGCTGGGAAAGACGGACCTGAGACCGTTGCATCTCCACATTTTCCTTTTGTCGCTGGACTTTGGGAGCAGCGCTGTCACTGTTGCTGGAGGGCAATCTCCCCTAGACTGCGGACAATGTAAATGCATTACCTGAGGTGAGTGCCTTGTGCTATATGTTTTCTCCTTTTGACTCAAATCTGTACCTGTGTTCAACTGTCAGTATAGTCCAAGAGAGGAAATGCAGTCTCTGCTATGCGTAATTTATTTTATCAGACAAATCTCAGGACTGGCTAATAGGTGAATATGTATGAGCAGAAACATGTATAGAGTTGAATATTGAGAGTATTTTTCTGGATCCATATATAAGGCTGGGGAAGTAAGGCTTTCGTTTACCTGGAAGCACGCTCCAATGGCAAAAAACATAATATTCTGTGTGAATACCTGGAGCTGGTTTTAATGTGAGGCTGAAAGGAGTCCTTAAAACTGGAATGCAATAGTGGTTTAGAGTAAATGATATGCGAGCCTAGAATCTCCTGAGCAAACTTTTAAGGAAGTGGCTACAGTCGTGGGCCTGAGGAAGGTGAAGGGCATGTACAACGAAAACTATCAAACAGAGAGTTATATTATGCACATAAATTTGATAATGTGATTTTAATTTATTCTCTGCAAGTTGTGATTTAGATTTAACTACATCCCAATTAAAATAACAGGTTTTCTCTTTTTTTTGGTTAAAATTGACCAGCTGGTACAAAATTTATGTGAAAAAAGCAATGAACAT
The DNA here is from genome assembly GCF_000327345.1 of Myotis davidii. Classification (NCBI taxonomy): domain Eukaryota; kingdom Metazoa; phylum Chordata; class Mammalia; order Chiroptera; family Vespertilionidae; genus Myotis; species Myotis davidii. The sequence goes on along the minus strand of NW_006287082.1, from coordinate 1,102,696 downwards.
AGAATAGCCAAAATAATTAGGAAAAATAAGAACAAAGATGAAACTTATACTACCTTAATTTGTATTCCAACTCAAATTTTCACCAATAAGTGAACTGATAAACATATTTAGGTATAAAATGGAATATTACACAGCAACAATAGCAAAACCTGGAATCTTGGGTGTTAAATCACACAACAAAATTGAATCTCAACAATATTTTGCGCTAAAGAAGCCAATACAGAATTGAATATGTTGTATTACTTTATTTAAATTAAACAGTTTGACTTGGTTTTACATTAAATCAGAACAAGAAAAACTACAAGGTAAGGACGGAAAGAAAAAGAGTGGTTTTCTGGGTATTTACTTCCAATGAGACACAGAGGAATTTTGAGGGAATGGAAATGTAAACATGAGGGTACCATGCATTGGCATAACTCCTTGAATTATACACTTAAAATTGTTGAATATTATTGTACACACATTATGCCTCAACGTTTATTTAAAATATATACCTAAAGAAAAATGAAATTTTACTCCAGCCAAATCATTATCCTCTAGCTTGCATAAGGAATGTTTGAATAGCACCACAGATTGTCAGATTGCAATATAGAACATGTATTGGTCAATCAGATTCTCTCCTTCGGGACTTTCAAACTTAAAGGGGTAATAAGAAAACAGGGAGCTAGTTAGAGGTCACTTTTATATCTGCCACAGCAGCAACCCGGTGGGCAAGACAAATCCTTCCTTGTGGTTCTTAATGCCTTTGCTTTCAGAGCTTGTTGGATTTTGCCAGGTTCCTAAACCTCAGTTCAATCCGATATCCTGCCAATAAATCCCTTTTTGGCTTCAGTGAGTTAGACTCGATTTCTGGCAGGTACACTTGAATATCTCTTTATTAGATTACAACATCTTAAGGAAGCAGAGAACACATTTTGTTCCCAGTGGTACAGTATAGGCATAGTGCTTAATGCATGGCTTAAACTCAGTAAGTGTACACCTGGAACAATCCAGCGGGGCACGCATAGAACTTTTTGGAGAAGCATAAATTGTCCGGTTTGGTTGTCGTGTGACTGCAGGCACTGTGACCCCCAGTCTTGGGAGTGTGGTGTTCCCAAAAGGTCCGTCTCTCTTTACATCAGCGGTTCTCAACCTGTGGGTCGCGACCCCTTTGGCGGTTGAACGACCCTTTCACAGGGGTCGCCTAAGACCATCCTGCAGATCAGATATTTACATTGCGATTCATAACAGTAGCAACATTACAGTTATGAAATAGCAGCAAAAATAATTCTATGGTTGGGTCACAACATGAGGAACTGTATTTAAAAGGCCCAAAGGTTGAGAACCGCTGCTTTAGATGCAATACAAAGTCTGGCAGGTACAGCAGGCCCTGGGGTTACATGGGAGATCCGTTCCTATGGCGACGCAACGCGATTTTCGCTATAAGTCGGAACCCACCTACATAAGCACCTACATCACTCACATGGAGCGCACACACAGCAGCAATGAAGTGAAACAGTAAAAAAAATTTAAAAGAAAGATAACAATTCCTGACCTTTACTTGTGTTAAATAATAAAACACATAAAGTACATTTGTACATATGTCGAAATGATGGACTTTTTTTAAATAAATAAATGGGAGATGGTGACGTAACCAGGAAACAACGCAGGTCGAGTCCGACATAACCCAAGGACTGCCTGTGCTCCCGCCCAGCCCTAGGAGTCAGGCTTTCCTTTTGTTTTCCCATTTCCCCTTTCCAGAAGCAGTGGGTTTGCATCAGGGCCCTCAGGCTGCAGGCTTTAACTCTTCTCTGGCAGGGGAAGGCTTTTGTTCCTGAGGGGAAATAGCAAAGATGACTCTGAGTGGCTGCTATTGTCCTGCCAGCACCCCAGGAAGTTTTCTCGCCATATTTGTTAATCTTGGTGGAACTCACTGGGGTTCCAGAAGGAAAAGCCCACAGGGTATCGGTCTCCATAGGTCTGCATCTCCTATGGGTTTCAAAACTCAACACTAGCCCACACGTAACCCTTCGAGATTTGTTTAAAAAATTATAAAAATGACTCCTCTTCCTGGATTTTGTGATATTTGGAAACTTCTGTCCCAGGTAAGCAACTGCCTGTTTCTCCTTTTAGTCAATTTTTTGGTTTGTTTGTTTGTTTGTTGTTTTTTTAAACATATTTTTGGCTAGTTTGCTCTGCAATCTCAATTCCCTCAGGTGAAGTAGTTAACTTATCATTTTCCAGCTTTTTTCTTGTCAGTGTAGGAACGATATACTTCCAGCTCTCAACATTTCTTAACTGAAATGGAAAGTATCCTTTTAAACTATTTTAACATAAATTTTAGAGGAAGCTGTGTGGTAGACACGGAAGTGCTTATATTTTAGAATTCACATACTTGGTCCAACTTCCAACTCTTCCTCTTACATGTTCACTTATCTCTAAGTAGATAACTTGACCTTTGGTCAACACCAAGAGGTCACTGATACTAACCTTGTAGAGCTAAGTGACAACAAGGAATGGGAAGAATCTAGTACACAGAAAACACCCATTAAATATTTGTCTTTTTCTCTGGCAAAATGTAAACTTTAAGTTGCTTATGTGTTATGTGTTCTAACTACTGAGTTCTTTAAAAGTAGGAACATTTTCTTATTTAGATTAGATTCATCAACTCCATGCACAGAGCTTGGAACATAATAATTTGTGCTATAAAAAATATTCGTGCAGGTATGCTTAAGGCTAAGTTGTAGGTGGTACTTAGGAAAAGATTTACCAGACATATTTTCAGTTTGAAAAGCTCCTGCAAGAAAACCATAACATTAAATGGTCAGGAAAATGATACACAGAAGGGTGAATCATCATCTCTCAGAAGGAACTTTTCCTGGCTGGAGACCTTCAGGGAACAGTGAGTAGCGAACACAGGTTTTGTGGTTAGATAAACTTGTTTTTTTCACCTTGACTTCTCTACCCTGTGTGAACTTAGGCATGTTAGTTAACCTCTCCATGGCCTCAGTTTTTCCTGTCTGTGCCTCACAGAGCTTTGAGAATTGGAAATAATTTATGTCAAGCTTCTTGCACACAGTAATGCTTAGTAAATATGTTATTCTTTGTTTTTACATAAAATTTCATCCTGAGGGAATCATGTTCTTTTAGTAGAAAGGACTTTTTTCTGGTTAAAAAAAAAAGTGTTCTGTGCACAAAAAGAGCTGCATATTTTCAGAATGTAGAAGAAGATACATGTCTTGACCCATCGAAAACTGGTTCTGTCGAGAATGAGAATTCTTTTCAAAGAGGAGGGTAGGGGCATACATGGTGATGGACGAAGACTTGACTTGGTGTGCTGAACACACAATACAGTGTACAGATGACGTGTTATGGATTTGTGCACCTGAAACCGGTATAATTTTGTTAACCTGGGTCAACCCAATAAACCCAATAAAATTTAAAAAAAATAAATGACTTAAGAAATGAAAAATCGTGTTTTCTGGGTCAACGGTCAGTGTGCTAAAACAATTATGCTAAAACAAATAACAGTAAATTTTGAAACATAAATATGCCTGTGTTCAAACCTGTAAATTTTAGTGCTAAACTTAGAGTTATAGATAGTAACTAGAAGTTTCTCAAATAGTCTCTGAAGACTTACTAAAGTTCTGTGTCTTGAAAGATAAGACAAAAACATGTCAAAATATTAACTTTTCAAAATCGGGAGGGGAAGAAGAAATCTTTTGACTTTATGGACTATTTGTAGCCAAAGGCTGTGAAGAAGGTTTCAGAGAATGTTGAGTTGGTCTATTTCATGCCTTCAGACAGAAAAATGATTAGCATTCTGAGGCAGATATTTTTCTATTATTTGATGAAAGATATCCATTTATCCACTACCCATTCACTAAAATATCTGTTATTAAAAATTATGTTGTTTTGACAATAAATTTCTTTGGTTCTCCACAGAGCACCTTCTTACCATTAAAATATTTTATTCCCTCAGGTTTAATTAATTGTGGCAAATTGCAAGTTCTTTTCCTGAAGTTTATATTCAAAACACTTTATTAAAACTTTAAAAAGTGTAACCTTTTAGACATGTTTTTGGAATAATTTCTAGTTCCTAACCATGTTGCTTGTTTGTTATTTTTTGCTTTTCTTTCTTTCTTTCTTTCTTTTTTTTTTTTGAATGGCACAACCTTTACATTTGAAAAGAAAATAATAGTGTAACCAGACAATCAATGGGTCCATACTGCCTATCACTACTTGGGCCAATTACTCAGCGATAAATTTTTATTCCAATAACGCCAGCAGTATGGGAGAGCAGTAGGTCATCCACAAAAATCTGCTCTGCAGACCCCCATAAGCCAGTTGCTTATATAGGGTAGGACAAAGATGACATGGGGAAATAGGCACTGTGGGCTGGAGTGGGATGCCATTGTTCTGGGCAACGCCATTGTTAATCTTTCCATAATAATAAGAAATTCTTGAATGAGAATGGACCACATTCAAGGTTGACTCCCAGGTCCAAGGTTGACTCTGAGGAGTATAGCCCCCAATCAGGTTAGAATGTCCTTTCTTTAACCAATACAAAACAATCATGGTTAACAGAGCATGACTAATATTTCCCATAACTATATTCTATTTTTGCCCCTAACCATAGCAGATAGATTCATCTAGAATAGAGAAAGAACTCATTAGTAAACATTATTTGCTTAGACACTTATAGATTGCAGAGGACTTTCTCTTCACTTATCCTAGGGCAGTGGTCTGCAAACTGCAGCTCGCGAGCCACATGCGGCTCTTTGGCCCCTTAAGTGTGGCTCTTCCACAAAATACCACGTACAGTGCGATTGAAACTTCGTGGCCCATGCACAGAAGTCGGTTTTTGGCCTGGGCGAGTCTATCTTGAAGAAGTGGTTCGGAAGTGGGGGGTGTCGGTCTGGCCAGGCAACAGGAGACAGGGCGCAGGGGGCCGCGGGATACGGCCGTGGGATACGTAGCGTGGGATACATAGCGTGGGGGAAGCGAGCAGGTGAGCGATTCTTGTCCGAGTTGAGTGAGCCAGTCAGTCAGCAGTCTCATTGTGCAGTGGTTAGTGCTAGTCACGGCCGCAAATCTCACGCGGGTGGCAAAAGTACCTACTCGAAGCATAAGTTACCTGTACTTTTCCAACCAGCTGCAAATCCTACAGGTATTTTTGTCATCAATTTAAGAATTGTAATTACTTTGTGTTGGTGGCTTTATTATTATAAGATGAAACTTATCTGCTTAGGGGCGTTTAAATGCCTAACCTTGCTAAATAACTTCTCGCACTTCCTGTTTATTTCCTTCCTTAGCACTCATGACAACTGCAATTATTTGATGTGACTGTTTATTTGTTTAAAGTTGATCTTCCTCACTAGAATGCAAGTTCCAGAAGGATGTCATGTTATCTCTTTGTTTTTACTGACTTCCGATAGAGGAAGGGAGGGGGGACAGAGGGATGGAAACATCAATGATGAGAGAGAATCATTGATCAGCTGCTTCCTGCCTGATCCCTACTGGGGACTGAACCTGCAACCCATGCATGTGCCTTGACTGGGAATCTAACCATGACCTCCTGGTTCATGGGTCAATGCTTAACCACTGAGCCACACTGGCTGGGCTGGAATTCCAAACTCTGATGAGAAATAAATTTGGTGAGAAGAAAATTGTAAGTGGAAAATTATACATTGATACAAATATTCATTTTTGAAACCCACTGCTCTATTTTATTTTTGCGTAAATAATATTGAAATTCAAATTTGATTAGTTTCTGACTTGCTTGGAAAATAATTCAGTAGAGTGAATTTGGTTTCTTTTATATAGTTCTAAACACAAAGATTATTGTTATAGTTGAAAGAAAAGCTTAGGATTTAACAAGACCACGATGCCACTTATATAACCCTAATTCCTTCTCCTTTCCTTTCATAGGACTACAAGAAAATATGTGATTTTTATTTTAATTGATAGTAATAAGGTCGTGATCATATAGTGATTGGTCTGTGATGTGATAGTAATGATAACACGCATTTTGTTAGATTTCTGTAATATTCACAATTGCCCTTTATATTATTACTAGAGGACTGGTGCATGAATTTGTGCACGGGTGGAGTCCCTTGGCCTGGCCAGTCATTGGGGCTGATGGGGAAGGGCTGGTCGACTGGCGGAGGGGCTGCAGGAAGTTGGCCGGCCAGGGGGAGGGACCACAGGAGACTGGCCAGCCACTCCCCCCATCAGGGCTGGTTGAGGAATTTGTGCACGGGTGGAGTCCCTTGGCCTGGCCGGTCATTGGGGCTGATGGGGAAGGGCTGGTCGATTGGCGGAGGGGCTGCAGGAGGTTGGCCGGCCACTCCCCCCATCAGGGCTGGTTGAGCATGAATGCCGGCAGTGGAGGAGGACCACGGGAAGTTGGTCAGCCATGGGAGGTTGGCTGTGGAAGTGCACTGACCACCAGGGGGCAGCTCCTGTGTTGAGCATCTGCCCCCTGGTGGTCAGTGCGCATCATGCGCATCATAGCGACCAGCAGACTGGTCGTTTGGTCGTTCAGTAGCTTAGGCTTTTATATATATAGATGCATAATGCCATCAGAGGTTTATCGTAAAAGATATCTGGCATAGTTTCAGGGTGTTATTTGGAAGTCTAATGGCATACTCTAATTTTACTCATGAGTAAATTGTCCTCATTCTCAGAAAAAATCTTTAAAAGAAACATGTTCAACATTTCTTTTTTAAAGGATGACAGTTAAATGTCTGAAAGAGAAAAGAGTGGATCAAAGTGGAGAGAAAATAGAGATGGATGTACTTAGTTGTTGAATAAGAGGCTCAGTCATGAAATTTATCTGGAAAGCTCTCAAGGATAGAGAGTCTAAAGAGGAGTTAATTAAAATAAATGTAAGCATCACTGCCTAATTGTGACCATTTTCCTCCTATACCTACTTGATCTCACTTTAATCCTCACAGTCTAAATATAAAATAATGGTCAGCTGTAGCAATTACTTTGCCAAAGCTAATCCATCAAAGACATTTAGAGAAACTAAAGGATCTGGAAGGGATTTTGTTTTTGTAAAATAGAGATTGCTTCTTTACTTTTTAACCTTAAGCATAAATTGAACATCGACCCAACTCATTTTCTAGTTGGGAGAGTTTTCATATCCTTGCACAGGGTTACCTAGGATACCAAGTCTCTGCTACATTTAGACACCTGCATAATTGCTCTACGTATATTATAACAGGTCACTTGTGAGACAAATTCAATAAAATCATCTAACTAAGTAAGATTCTGGTAAAATGAAGATTGTAAAGTGTTTTGAGGTTTTATGTTTAAGAATTTTCAAATTACTCAGAAAAGGAAAAAACTGCCTGTCTCTAGTATAATTTTTTAAATCAACCAATTTTGCCTCAAATAATGTTTATTGCTCCTAGTTTCTAAGTTAAGCCTATACTACCAAAGTACTATGACTAAAATATATGGCTTTTTGTTGTTGTTGACTATGAGGTTGATGTGATGGTAAATAAGCCTAATTTTATTATAATTTGCATGTTGAAGTCAGTATTAAATCCAGAATGGGCACTAAATCCCTAATAAAAATGTTTAATTGTATTACAAATAGTAGTACATATGTCTCCTTTTTTCCCCATTGACTTTCCCCTGGCTTCCCCTACCCCCCGGTACAAGCCCTCCCCATCCTTACACGCCCCCATGTCTTGTGTCCATTGGTTATGCTTCTATGTATGCTATTTGTATTACTTCAAACAATAGAATAAAGTTAAAAAAATGTTTAGTTGTAGAAAATAGATATATTATGTCAGTAAGAGTCATTGTATAAAAATATGCAGTGTTTTCTTTTTATCTCTCTAACCTGATCTCCAAGAATCTTTATTTTAGTAAATCATACCATAATTCAATTCAATGTTGAATCTTATTGATTTCACTCCAACATAGTCATAGTTCAACTCCTTAGTATCCAAATTTCAAACAACTCCTTTTTGGACTATTACATTAGGCATTTAAAGGGTATTCTTGCTTTTATTCTCCTTTGATCCACTTCCACATAGCAGCAAAAGTGATATTTTCAAAATGAAAATTAGAGTATATCACTCACCTAGGTAAAATCCTCCATTTCTTATTATACTTATGTCAAACACAGACTCCTTAACATTGGCTTGTAGAATCCTATTTGATATGTTCTGGAATATTTCTCTGAGTGCATCTTTTATACGTTCTATCTCATCCACCACACCTAAGAGGCTGGGGGAAGTATGACAGGGGAAGGAGAGTGGTTGCGATAGAGATCTCCTGCAGTTCTATGAGGAGCTCTGAAGCTCAGATGTACCTTACTGATGCAAGAGAGTCAGGACTCTGTACCCACCCTAGACCAGTTGTTGAGTACAGGATTCTCTTTAAGGCCACATGGAAACTTGAGAAAATTAAATCTGTTTAGCCTAGAGACAACTATTATTACCAAGCAGTATTTCAAGATGCTGGGAAAATACTCTTTCTGTTAATTTCATCTATTTTTGTGTATGCAAAAAGATCATATCTTTTGGGAATGGGGCTTCTGATCTTTTTTTTTTTTTTTTTACCTTGGGAAAACTTATAAAAATACTAGAGACCGGGTGCATGAAATTTGTGCACTTGTGGGGGGGCATCCCACAGCCTGGCCTGTGCCTTCTTGCAGTCTGGGAGCCCTTGGGAAACATCCGACTGATGGCTCAGTCCTGTCAGTCAGACATCCTTAACGCTGCTGTGGAGGGGAGCCCTTGGGAAACATCCGACTGATGGCTCAGTCCTGTCAGTCAGACATCCTTAACGCTGCTGTGGAGGCAGGGGAGGCTCCCGCCACCGGTGCTGTGCTCCCCTGACATGAGCCTGGCTCCGGGATTCTGGCTGAGTGGCACTCCCCCTGTGGTGGGAGCTCACTGACCAACAGGGGGCAGCTCCTGCATTGAGTATCTGTTCCCTGGTGGTCAGAGCGCATCATAGCGACCAGTCGTTGGGTGGTTTGGTCAATTTGCATATTAGCCTTTTATTATATAGGATAGCTAATTGAATTAATTGAAGTCCCTGACACTATAGCTGGTTTCAGAGCAGCAACTTAGATATGTCACCTTGCTCCTCTTCTACCTTCTCCTCACCTTTAGCTGCCACCTCTGAATTCCTGGGTGAGTCTAGTTGCCATATTCTTCTTAGCCTGTGACTGCTGCTCTTGCCCATTTATCATTATCATTTTAGGGGAGTAACATTGGATTATCTATATCACCTAATATCAGGTGTATTCTTTCTTGTTCAATGGGTAATAGCTTCCCTCTGAAAATCAGGACAGCATGGTGACTCTTTTTCTGGCCCCTTAAAACAAGAAGTACAAATTACCAGGCATCAGCTGTAACTACTTTTAATCAGACTTTGGCTTATTTCCTCTGGTAGAACTCCACCAGTGATCACCAGGAGACCTATATCCACACAACTTAGAGTTGTGGAGACAGAAAGCAAAAACCCTCAATGAGCAAAAACCCTGGAGGTGGTAGTGAAAGAGGCCACTTCTGTGGTACTTGGTTTCTTGGCTCATGTACTCGACATATTACATACATAGAACTGTATAATTTTCATTGATATTGATTTAGCATATATATATATACATCCTGAGGATGGCTGTCCATCTTTTTGAGGCACCATCTCCAAGCTGGAGTCTTAGGTGAACCTCCAAAAGTATGTTTCTTTTCCTCATCGGGCTGGTGGTGGCTGAGGGTGTGGTATGTGGGGGGTGCATCCTGAGGATGGCTGTCCATCTTTTTGAGGTACCATCTCCAAGCTAGAATCTTAGGTGAACTTCCAAAAGTATGTTTCTTTTCCTCTTCAGGCTAGTGGTTGCTGAGGGTGTGGTATGTGAGGGAATAAATGGGTTTCATGATCATGTTCTCAGTAATACACATCCTCTGTTTTGTCCTATGTGATATAATAAGGGCTCTGTGTCAGTGGCTCACTATACAAATATTTGCATAGTGATGCTGACTGAGGTCCTATAAGAAAACAAGGCAAAGCCATGTTAAGAATGTGGGTCAGTTTTATTCATAATGGAAGGTGTCCAATGATGAAAGGAGTCCAATGTAATCAATCACCTTGGAACCAAGTAGCTCATTGCTGCCTCCTAGGGACGACTCCATACTATAGCGTACGCATTGGATTCTGTTGGATATTCAGTGGCATCAGTATCTAGACTAGCCTTCGTTAGTTGGGGTAGCTCTCTTTATTGCTGTTATCATGGGGCCATTATAACAGCACTGGGGTTCCTAAAGACAGGTTGACTTGACCTGAATTTTTCAAGTCAGAACTCAACAAAGAGGGATATTGAACGTGTTTGCTTTCAGGGCCATACCTGAATGTGGCTATAACCCAGAAGGAGTGCATCTTGAGTTTGTGTCCATATATAAGCTGAGCCATGCACAAACCAAGCTAACCTGTGTTCTTCCATTGTCTATTTTAAGCACCTCCACTGCCCACACCCGGGCACCCAGAGGTCTGACCTGAGGGAGAAGTACTGCTTGTGGAGCTCATTTATGCCCTTTGGACCTACCTGTACCCTGTGCTTCATACAACAGTTTGAGAAAAGCCTTGGGTAACTAAGATCTTCACTGCTCTGACCAGTTCCATAGCATTTTAGTGCGTATCTCCCACCTTCTGAAACAAATCTTCAGACATACTTGCTCTTTTTGCTCAGTTGGTTTGATTATCCTGCCATTAATATAGTGCACCAACTTGATAGTCTTGAATATCTTGATGGTCTAGATTCCTAGGGAGTATTTTATGAGAGTGGGGCAGGAGAGTGAACATAGCCCGGGGACGTTGTAAATGTCAACTGATTCTGTCAACTGATTTTTACAGTAAAGTTCATGATAATATGCATTTAAAGAGATAGCTCCTCTTGTACAGAAGCAAAATGGATACCTCTTTGTTTAAATTTGAGGCAGTTGACTGTTATCTTGTGTTTATAAGACTGGCATGACGAATAAGTGAGAATATTATTGAGACCATGATGCTGGATTTTTTTAAGTGCTTAAAGGTAGCACTGACCTCTCCTATTTCCTCTGATAATGTGATGTTGTTTTATTTGGTAACTTGGCTAGGGGAATGGGTGGTTTTGCAGGCCTTACGGCAATAGGCTTTTACTATACAGGCCAAGGAACCAATCTTGGGATTGGTTTTGTCACGAAACTGTCCATTTAAATTATACACTCAGGGATTAGGGACATGAAGACTAGGTGATGGGCTGTTTACTTATTGGACTTCGATGTAGGCCAGACCTAAGCTAGTTATGTATTTACTAGTGGGGCCCCCCTTCCTGCCACTTTAACAAGAGTTGTGTTGCTTCAGCTATCCTATATCAGCATCAACTAGGACTCTGTCCATCAATCTTCCAAATGTTTTTGAATTCCTAGTTTCCTAGTAGTATATTGTTTTCTGAGTAAATAGCCCTGACCCTTTTTTGGAAGAGCCTGGGTGAATTATTACTATTTACACATAATGTGTTTTTTCAGGGTCCTTTCTTCTGGGAACTTGGACTCTCCTTCATTCAATCAAATAGTTCTGGGCCTGAAAACTAGTCCAGGACCAAAAAGTAGGCACAATATCAAGATTTTTTGATGGCATTTGTGGTTTTACTATGATATAGTTGCTCATGACAATAACGAAAAACAACAACAACAAAAACTCCACCTTGTTTTTGACAATTAAGAACCTTCACATGGTCTTCTTTATTCCAGGAAACACTCATTACCATTACCATCACCATTGCTATCAAGGAACTAAGTGCGGTAACAGCCTGTCCAGCTGTCAGACCTGGGCTACAGAATCTTACAGAGAAACTACTTCTCTGTGTCTCACCAGTGCATGCCTTATTGACTGGGTAAATGGAGTGTCCTTCAGGCCTCCTTTAAAGTATAGTGGACTGGTGGTTTTCAGCCTTACATAATAGATATCCATTTCAACATTCCATTTTGTTGAGCTTCTCAATCCCTTTTTACACTGCCAGCTGGGATAGTGATGGCTCCTATTTTTCACTTAGAGGAGGACATCCTTCTCCAGACCTTCAACTACCATCCTACAAGGTGAGTGCTACCTCCTGTGTCCTCAATAGAGTTTTAAATCCAGTTTCACAGGAGATTGATCCCAATTTTATAAATTTCCCTTATCTAACTTTATGTCATGATGCCCTTAATATCAGACTTTCTGCTCCAGCCTCTTACATGGGCTCTGATTGCTGTTAAATACATTTGTCAAGGCTATGTAGCTCCTTCAGTTATAGCCCGTAGTAGATCAAGTGCCATCCCAGCTGAGTTACGTTGTCTCCTGACCCTGGCCATTGCTCTCATGGACAAAATAGGAGAAAAGACAGAGAAACTGTGGGAGACACATGTTATCTTTTAAGGCAGTGCTTGGTCGATTTTCTTTGAGCAAGTTGCACGCATGATTATAACATAGAGGTGTCCCAGGTTTCTGGGGAGCACTAACAGTCCCGGAGGATTTAGGATATTCTGCAATTTCAGACAGTTCAGGAGAATATGGAGACTTTAGATGTTTATATGCATTGGCATACATGTCCCAAATGCCAAGTATAAAATTCTCCTTCCAAATTAGGGTTCAGATCATGGGGCAGTGGAATTGCTAGGGTTGAGGGTCCAACATTCTCTGGGGCTGCATTACTATTATAGTTAAGTGCTGATCTTGAGCCTCAGCTTTCTGCCTTCTAGCTTCAGGAGGTAAAATTCTTTATGTTTCCAAGGTGGCAGTATGGCTTTTCAACACATAGTCTTAAATTGGTGATGTGTTAACTCAGGTTTTTGCTATCTTTCTCCAATTTATTGATCACTCCTAGCAATACTTCTAGCAATTTTGTTTCTCATAATTACTATTTCCCCAGAACCTCTCAGTTACTCAAGATATTGATATTTCAGTGCATTCCTTCCACTAGTATACCATTCCAGATCATCATTGATGAAAGTGTTAACAATTACACTGCTATCTCATGCCAGAAACTATCAGTATTACACCTATCCCAGTAAAGGGATTCTCATTGTCAATAGCCAATGAATAATTCATCTCCAAAATACCATTCTTAGGGGATGCTTCCTTCTCTTGACATCGTCTGTCAATAGCTTGATCCTGCAGAAAATGGAGTCCTAGGAATATTAGGGAATGCTTTAGAAAACAATCCCTTTCAGAGACTCAAGGAAGTAGGACAGGGCAGAGGGAAAACTTGACCTGCAATGTAGCTGCGACAAAATGCTCAACCAGTCTCATGAATGGATCTGAAGCTGGAGTAGCTCTTCAGCAATATCTTGCATTGCATCTCACGGGTAGGAGATATGGGGATGCTTTGTACCCTTGCATGAAGCAGTCATTGGAAGAAAGCCATCTCTGCAGAGGAAGAGTTACTTTGGGCAAGCAACTCCCGTTGCCTAAGAACTTTCACAGAGATTCAGCTGGGGGCATCAGTAGGTAACACTTTCAATCCTGACGGGAGCATTTTGTGGTGAGGCACACTGTACTTGCTACAGGACCCATGATGAAATAGTTCCGCTACAACTTTGCCCATACACTCAGATCTATAACTTCCCATTGTTTCTTCCCCTCTTCCACACAGAAATGAACTTGCAGAATAAGGCCTGCCCCTACAATTTTCCACATAAGATATCAGAGAACTTGTGAAGATGGGATATTTAAAAAGTGGGAAAATGCAGCAGGGGATGCATTAAGATTTCTTAATTTCTTCATTTTAGATCCCTAATCCTGTAGGTCACACTTTTCCCAGGGAGAGGGAGAGTATAGTATTTATAAATGGCCCAAAATACTAGAAGTAGGCTGAAAAAAAAAAATGAGGAAAGGAGAATGGAATTCCATTTTACATTCTCCATTTTTTTTTTAAATACTAACTTAGTGGTCCTCAAATATAGCAGCACCTTAGAATCCTCTTTAATGAATTTTAAAATACACCCTTACCTGGGTCCATCCTTGGCCATTTAAGTCAGAAGCGCTGAGAATGGTGCTGAGTAACCTCTGGGTTTTAAATGCTTACTAAGTCAATCTAAAGTTCAGGCAGTATTGCGTAGTATATTGGACATACTGGTTAGAATTACAATCAACTACTCTTTTTTTAAAAAATATATATTTTATTGATTTTTCAGAGAGGAAGGGAGAGAGATAGAGAGTCAGAAACATCGATGAGAGAGAAACATCGATCAGCCGCCTCCTGCACATCTCCCAGTGGGGATGTGCCCGCAACCCAGGTACATGCCCTTGACCGGAATCGAACCTGGGACCTTTCAGCCCGCAGGTCGACGCTCTATCCACTGAGCCAAACCGGTTTCGGCCAATCAACTACTCTTGTAACTGCCATCCTGGGAAGAGACCAGAGCCACGTGCCCATATTTATAATTCTGCTCTGTCAATGTCAACCACTGCTGCTTTGTGTATGTATTTGGAAGCATTGGAATGTATTTTTTTTATTTTGTCCTTAATAGGCGGTGATATGGATCAAGTATATACAGTTCCCTAGACATAAAATGACTCTCTGTTCTATCTGCTATCTTGTACTAGTCCCAAAGAGAAGTTACACAGAGCCTAAACAACAGCATAACATTTTTACAAATATTTTAAGATTATCAATGTTAAATAATAATACAATTATTAAATCCTCTAAAAATTTTAAGATCTCATGGAGAAATTAGAATTCAAGAAATAACATATCTTTTTTTTTTTCTAAATAAATATTTTATTGATTTTCCACAGAGAGAAAGGGAGAGAGATAGAGAGTCAGAAACATCGATGAGAGAGAAACATCGATCAGCTGCCTCCTGCACCGAGAAATTAGAATTCAAGAAATAACATATCTTAAGTTAAAGACAGAAAAGTCCACACATGTCCAACAAGCATTTAAATAAAGATCTCAATATTTTCTCCTGATCAATTTCAGCCAAAAGAATCTCACTGAGATGTTTGGGAGGAAATGGGGTTTCTTTAGTCACTCACTGTAAGGCGTATAACCTTGCAACAGCTCTGAAAATGATCTTATGTATAAACCTTTAATGTGTTCTACATTATAAACTCTAAATGATGTATTAGATTCATCAAGTTTTTATAAGGTAGCCTTCAAACAGACACTCTTGAAAATACGTATTTTCAATGCCTTCTCTCAGCTCATAATGTTTCCAGTCTCACTTTATGTTTCCAATCAAAGACCATAGCAGAGAATTAGTCATTTCAGACAGAATGAGGTAGAGGGAGAGAAGAAACTATTCTTGCTTTCAACCTTGTCTAAATGGTACTAATGTACAACTTGTGCAGAATTTCAAACTCGGGGAATTTAAAGTAAATTGAGAACTACATATCAAGAGGCTAGTTTAATCACCATGTTTATTATCTAAAGAGGGAAAAAATGACCAAACTTCCTTTCTCTTTTAGTAAATGAGATTTATAAATTCTTTGCACAGTTTGGAACAACCTTTTAGTGACACATATCTTATTTAATGTGTCATTTTCCATATAACACATTTAATATCTGCTGTTGAAATGAAAATTTTGATGCAGATAGGATATGGCCTGAGGTGATACTATCTAAGCTCCCAGGTGATGCTGAAGACATCCAGTCTAAAGATAACATGGTTTTGTTTTTTTAAAAAAATGTTTTTGTTGATTTTTAAAAAGTTGAAAGGAGGAGGGATAGAGAGATAGAAATATCAATGATGAAGGAGAATCATTGATCAGCTGCCTCCTGCATGCCCCACACTGGGGATCGAGCCCACAACCCAGGCATGTGCCCTTGACTGGAATTGAACCTGGGACCTTTCAGTTTGCAGGCCAACGCTCTGTCCACTGAGCCAAACCGACTAGGGCGAGAGAGGAACATTATTGATTGGCTGCCTCCTGCATGTCCTCCATTGGGGACCATTTTTGAACAATTTTTATATTCCTTTCTGAGAGTCAAATTTATTCTGATTTATTTGGATTATAGATATACTTGGCATTAGTCTATCTGATGGGACCTTTCAGTTTGCAGGCCAACGCTCTGTCCACTGAGCCAAACCGACTAGGGCGAGAGAGGATCATTATTGATTGGCTGCCTCCTGCATGTCCTCCATTGGGGACCATTTTTGAACAATTTTTATATTCCTGTGTGGGAGTCAAATTTATTCTGATTTATTTGGATTATAGATATACTTAGCATTAGTCTATCTGATATCATATTTCTTGATGATATCTTATTTTAGTCTTTCCAATGTTTTCTTTATCTTCTCTCTCCTCTTATTTGTTAGATAATTTTGGACAGTTTCATTTTTCCTTTTTGTTTTGCTAACCCCATATTGATTTCAATCAATCCTTTTTTCTGGTGACATTTAATACTTGAGTATATATATATATATATATTTACACTTGTATTTTTCAATTAGTGATGTTTCTTTACTACCTCCAAAGTAGACCTGAATTGCAGAATATTTTTTCAGATCTTCACATTCAATACAGTGGATGAAACTTAAAGAAATTATGAAACATAGAAACAGGCTATTTCCATAACCTGTAAATAGCCTTTTATTTTGTTTTAGTAAAAAGAGTTTGAAGCAGTTCATCTAATTTAGGTATACAATTCTACCTGACTCAGAAAAAATACTTATTTAATACAGTCATACTTAAATAGATTGGAAAGAAGATATTCATTATTTTAATCCTCTCTCAAAATATATCTGCCTGAAAAAGACAACTTTTTTCCAAAACTAACATAGCTTTCTAAATATTTGCAGAGTTAGTGATGTGCACATCATTAAAATTGATTACTTAAAATTGATTACTATTCATGAAAACAATACTTAAATACTCAAAACAATGAAAATAAAAAAAAAATCATTTATATCCAGCTAGTTCATGACCCTTTAGTTCATGATATGAAGAGGCACAAAGAGTATAGCTTTTTCTCTGTTTTAAGTAGATAAAAATAATAGTGTCAAGTTGCCAACCTAGTAATTGCATGAAGAAAAAGTAAAACCACAATGCAATTAAAATGATCTTTGTCATATTTTCCTGTCATATACTCTTTCTGTGTGGGTGGTCTCCAAGCATGAGATCTGTTCTTGTCATTTTGTTTCAGGTAGAAACTTTGATTTTGAATGTATTATCTCCTAATCATTGATTACTCCCTTTTGATAAAAAGTAATTTTTCTCATTTCCTATATACTTTCATTTCTTC
>NW_006287082.1:1083174-1084974 GCF_000327345.1 Myotis davidii | reverse complement strand
TTATTTTTCCACCTGTAATATTTCAAGTCTTCAATAGGAGTAAGTGCAAAGGGAAAAAAGAAAACACACTATATAGCATTTTTTTTTTTTAGTGATTCTAAAAAATGAGTATGTATTTCCTTTTATTCACTAAATTTTGGCAAATCAGTTTTTCCTACATGTATTTATTCAGTGATAATTCAGTGGCTATGTTTAGATATATTTATCTCTAAAACTGTGTAAGTCCCCAACCATTTTAGGACTTGTTCTGAAAAATTAAAATTAATATTTTACTTGTCAGTGCAAATATTAACTTTTGCTTATGCTATCATCTTGATCATTTATGCTTTATGATTTTAATACCAGTTTGAAAGAATGTGGTATAGAGTTCATTTCTAAACCATTCTCTACTTGGTTATATGAAGTCATGTAATTTCCCTATAATTCTTACCTTCTTAGTCAGAAATTATGGAACAAATTTAACTCAGGACTATCAATGGGATATGTCAGCATCTGTCAGTTTTTGTTTTATTTTGTGTTTAGCTTTTGAAAGTCAGATAATTTAAAGTGATCCCTCAAGGAATCTTTGTTTAGTTTTATGTTCTTTAAAATTAGAAAATAAATGCACGCAGACATATACATGTTAAAGGATTGTTATAAGTACTAATTTTGATGAGCGCTAATTTTATAGTTTATATACTCTAAGTAGCTTGTATAGAAAAATTGTGATTGTCATCTGCTGATCCACTCTTTAACATAAAGTTTATATTTCTATTTGGATATTATTCATATTAATAACAAGCTTTTATTTAAACTCAAATTTGCTTTCCACATTTTTTGTAATTCATTAATTTATTTATGATTAGACAAAATACACTAAGTATGAATTTGGTTTCTTAATTCATGCTTAATTGTCTAGATGACATTTCATAAATAATTTAAACAAAAGCATACGTGTGTAGTACACTTCATATAAACTTTCTATCATACATGTTTAATATACCAACTTTTAATATAATCTTAAGGCAGTATAACAGATTGGAAAAGATGCTACAGTTAGAAAAATTATATTTAAGTCTTTGTTTTATTTCAAAGTTATTATTTTTATTATCTCTGTGATATCTAAATAATGCTAATAATCCTTGTTTTCATGGGTTAAGTTTAATTTATGTTTATATGTCAGATCAATGATTATACTTGTAATTGGTTGGTAAAGTATGAATAGTACAAATTTGCTACTCATGTTGTTATTTACTATTATTATCTAAGAGACGTTCTTGTCAATATCACATATTTTATAGTTATGGAGATAAGGTCTGTTTGTAAGGCCAGATGAGTTTGGGAGTTAAATTGCATGTAACTATTTGAAGCTATTATTATTATGGGGTATTAAGTAATGAAGGGAACATGAAGAATGGCTCATTCTAGAATTGTAACCTAGTAGGCATAAGCAGTTTCTGGTAAAAGAGTACAAGGTGGAAGTACTGAGGATTAAGTCAACTGTTAGGTCACATGCCTGGTTGCAGGCTCAATCTCTGTGTAGGGCATGCAGGAGGCAGCTGATCAATGATTCTCTCTCATCATTGATGTTTCTCTCTCCCTCTCTGAAATCAGTTAAAAACTATATTAAAAAAACACACCGACAAACATGTGCTTGGCTACTTAAAAGATATGTATTAAAACTGGTCAATAATTGTGATTGAAGGAAAATTTCACATTGAAATATAATAAACACAATTCTTGATGTTCAGTACATAATTTGATTGGATTAGATCACAGGAAATATGAGTCTTTCATTTATAAATTATAAACAGATCACTG
>NW_006287082.1:1079989-1082695 GCF_000327345.1 Myotis davidii | reverse complement strand
ATCATTAAAATGGATGGATAGATTTTCACCATAGCATCAGCTAAATTAAATTAGTATTCTTACTACCTTTGATTAGCTTAATGTCTATTTATTATGCTAAATTTAACAATAGCTCTGTCATGTCTTTATTATTCCTATTTTCAGAAAATTAAATGGAGGAAAGGTGACTCAGTGTGTAGTATTTAAAAATTATGCATGTTACATGGAAGCAATCTAAATACTAAAAGAGTACCTTTTAAAAGTAAAGATGTTTTTTAAGAAACTTTATTTTTAAAAAGTAACACTTCTGATGCAAAAAACTTAGGTAATTTTGGAGTCATTTCTTTGAGGGACTCACATAAGTATGTACATAATTAAAATTGTGTCCATCCCCTCCCATTAAAAAATTACTCAATATGGTCAACCTGATAATCACTCTTTATATTTGTTTGTGTCTTCCACTTTCAATACGCTGATATGCAATCAATATTTTAGCTTTGCTGGATTTAGATAATATGAAATGTTTTGCATAGTCTGATCCTAAGCATGAATAAAGAGGAATCAAATTGATTTTCAGTCATCATTCAGTAAACACAATATCTATCAAGTAAATCCATGCCTGACATCTTTAGAATCAAAGACTGCTCAGCTACACTGATCAACACTGATTTATTTGCCACTAAAAATCTATATAAATTTATGATTACCTTTAAAAAATAATCCTATTTTTTCTCATTTTGCTTTATAATATTCTGTATAGCTGTTTCTCACACTATAACATTTATACACGCTGTGTCATTACCTTTTCATTGATAGGCAAACTAAATGTCTTTCAGAGTATTTTACTCGAGTCATTTATGTAGATTTCACACAATGATTTATTAAAGACAGGAAAGGACTCTGCATAAAAACCATGGCAACTTTGTCCTTATCCTCTAATGTTTTCCTCTGAAGTAAACTTAGAAAGAATTTTTTTAAACCTAACTGAACTAGGTTTTGGTGGTTTATTTTAAATAAATCATAACTACTATGGACAATAGTAGTGCTGTCACAATGCTTAATTTGATTTGGGAGTGCATGTAGGATAACAGAGTCAAAGGGGAGTAGAACAAATTTGATCTTGTAACAGAAGAGAAAAGGCAAGTGAGTGTGAGTGTTTTAGTGACATCCTTGGGAATATACGATATCTGATACTGAGAACACCTAGAGATGACTGAACTGGGAATCTAGCATGCTGATTATAACCTCCAATACATTGTACAAAGTCACCATGAAAAGACATTATTGAAGAATAAACAAAGGGAATGTTTTCGAAGCACTTGTTCCATAACCCGTGACCTCAAACCCACATAGAGACCTTGGTACGTAAACAGATGTAAATATTTCCAATATGAGGTGATGGAAGGTCCTGGAAATAACTCCAAGGCTTACACAGTGAGGTCCCTCCCCGCTTGCTAACCTGGCATGGTCATCCTCCAAACTACCTAACTGGCATGTTCCCTCTTAAAATAAGGTTAGACGTCACCTCTTCCACGAAAGGTTTCCTGACCTGCACAACATTCAGTTGTCCTGTGCAGTGTCCTGGAAAACTGTTTCTCTTTAGCATGGATTTCATCACATTATATTGAAATTTATAGTTTATTTCCCTTATAGTAGTGACTGAGACCTGTAACATAGTTCATTTTCTGGCCCATGGTAGCCATTCATTGCATATTCCCTAAAAATAATGAGTAAACAGGTAAATGAAGTAACAGCCGACAAAATAAATTTGGTAAGTGAGAGAATGAGTTACTTTACTGAGTCTATATTTGAATACATGTTTCATCTAGTTCAGAATTAACATAGGGTCCAACAGCCTCAGGTTCTAAGTGAGAAAGTAACTCAGAAGCTTCTAGAGACACTCAAAAATAAAACATTGATATTATAGTTATAAATGCTTCAAATTAGAAATAAAAGGAAGGGGCATCTAAAGGAAATCTATGTAGCATCGGGTGCGGAGGAATTCTACTTAAAATAAGAAACTTGGATAAAATTTTTCAAAAATAAATGTATACTTGTTCTTGAAGAAAAAAAAATCCTTTATGAATATTTATCATCAAATGATTCAGCTGTAGCCATAAAAATAGAATAGGAGTGAAAATATTTGGAATTCACTTAGGGTATTGCCTTAGACCACCCTGAAATAATAAAGGTTCCCTATAACTAATTATAAAGAAAACCCAGGGAGACATTTGTAAAGACAAATGACATACCAATAATTAAAATTGCTTTCTTAGGATTAAGGTCAAGTTCAGACTTTCTTAACATTTCTCAGAGAAAACTGTGTTGGAAACAGTCCAGCCCTCTAACAGTGACTACAATTTCATGAAATTAAATATAAACAAGAGATGTAACCATAATATAAAAATTTATATATCCTCATGAATATATTTATTATTAACTCACAGTACTGGATTTTTGTATAATTTTTCCCCCCATTGATATTTAGAGTGGAGGTGGGTAGAGAGAGAAACATCAATGTGAGAAAGACACATCTGTTGGTCGCCTCCTGCACGTGCCCTGACCGAGGCTGGGGATCGAGCCTGCAACCAAAGTATGTGCCCTTGACCGGAATTGAACCCATAACCCTTCAGTCTGTGGGCTGACACTTTAACCACTAAACCAAACTGGCTGGGAGCAAAATTGGTAGTTAATTGATTATTATTTTTTCTTATTTATTACCCTTCA
>NW_006287082.1:1063609-1079283 GCF_000327345.1 Myotis davidii | reverse complement strand
GAGGTTTAGAGAAATTGGGTAGTTTTCTCAAGGTAACATGTTTAATAAATGGGAGAGTTAGAATTTTAATGGAGGAATTTGGGGCTTTCAGTTCTAGTTCTCTCTACCAAACTGCTTATTTACCAAACTGCCTATCTGTTCAGTATCATATCTTACTATTTTTATTCCTGATCATCTGGGAATCAAAACTGCAACCTTTTTGGTGTACAGTATGACGTTCCAACCAATTGAGCCACCAGGCCAGGCCTCTTATACTTTTTTAAATATTTTTTATTGATTTTTTTACAGAGAAGAAGGGAGAAGGATAGGTAGAAACATCGATGAGAGAGAAACATTGATCAGCTGCCTCCTGCACATCCCCAACTGAGGATGTGCCCGCAACCAAGGTACATGCCCTTGACTGGAATTGAACCTGGGACCCTTAAGTCCGCAGGCCAATGCTCTCTATCCATTGACCAAAGCCTGTTAGGATGGCCCCTTCCACTTTTAAATACATGGTTAACTCCTATTTTCCTTAAAAAGTATCATCATATAATAGGTTTCCAATAAATTCGTTCTCCTATAAAATTTAGATATTTAATATAATTAACTGGCTTTAATTATAAATGAAAATATATTCTCTAAGTGTTTGTTAGTAAACTGAGGTCAACTTGTAGTGATGTGCATAACTACACTAGAGAAAGATTTTAACACTTTAAACATGGTCTTCCAAATACATTTAATACACATAACAGTCTTCTTTCAGAATTTCAAAAAAGTGTCCATTTCTTAAGTGGTCTTCTTAGTCTTGTCAAGAGAGAGGTATTTATGTCATTCACCTGTAGACATTGCTTTCAATCAATGAATTGAAACTTGCTGGACTAGCCTCGTAGGAAAAGGGTTGTAAAAGGTTATTTCTACAGATGAGGCATTGTTTTTATAAGAGTTGTGATAAAAGGAAAAGATGGTCAGTACAAGAAGGCTTTTTTGTGTGTGATAATACAAAAAAAATACACACAACAAGCAAATCTAGGTGGAAAATTGTATCAGAAAGTTGTATCAGACTACTTTGATTTTTAAAGCATAATTTTAAATAAATGCATGATAATTGTGGGAAATTATTGTGGAGCTTTCAAGAATGGCATGAGATCCAGATAGGAGTAGCAAACTGAAGGAAAAAGCATCTGCAGACTTTGAAGAAGTCTCCTGTGTTGAGAGGGCCACATGGCAAAAAACTACAAATAGTATCCGGGCGCTGGCCCCTGGCTGATGACCATAAAGAACACAGAGAACTGTCCTACAATCACAAGAAAAGAAATCCGTCAATAATCTTAGGGACCTGGAGTGGATTAGTCCCTAGCCTACCTTCCAGAATATTGTGACTCTGTTAAACTAACTTTTGTTAGGTATACCCTAGCAGTGGTCGGCAAACTCATTAGTGAACAGAGCCAAATATCAACAGTACAACGATTGAAATTTCTTTTGAGAGCCAAATTTTTTAAACTTTAACTATATAGGTAGGTACATTGTTATTAACTTAATTAGGGTACATTGTTATTAACTTAATTAAGGCTTAGGAAGAGCCACACTCAAGGGGCCAAAGAGCCGCGTGTGGCTCGCGAGCCGCAGTTTGCCGACCACGGCCCTAGGGTATTGGTGGTGAGCCAGACTTCAAGGAGAGATCACTGAGGGAAGTGAAAATAGAGAAGTTCATTGCTCACAGATCCTGGGGCAGCTGCAAGGCACACCTCCAGAGCCCATGTGGTGGGAATGTCAAGGCAGGGTGCAGGCCGACAGAGCACATCAGAACCTGTGGCACATGCCTTTATTAGGGTCTATGGGATGGAGGGCTTTGGACTTCCTAGCTAAGGGTGGATTGATCAATTCAAACCCCAAAGGGCACTAGTTTTATAGGCTTCATCTGGATCTTATCAAAGAGATGCACAGAGACAGGCCCTAGGAGGTGGGGTACAGTGCTTATCACAAGGGAGTTTGGGGAGTCTTATCAGCAATTGATGCTTACCTGGGACTCTGGAGACTGCTCTCTAGGGCATGAACTCTGGCAAAGGGCTAGTGGCATTTCAAGGCTCCTGACCACACATGTGGATACTGAGGCAGCAATATTATGTAGTTTAGCTAAACTCTCAACATAGATGCAATGCAGCCTGACTGGACCCTGATTTCAGCCTTCTGAGATCCCGAGGGAAGGGCCAGCTAAGCTACGGTTGAACTCCTGACCACAGAAAATGTGAAAGAGTAACTGTGTGCTGTTTTAAGCTTCTATATTTGTGGTAGAAAACAAAAATGAGTCATTTGAACAATTTTGACAAGAGGATGGTGTGGTGGTGGTTACATAACGTAGGTAAAACCAAATGGGGACTTCATCCCCTGACTCAAAAAGATTGATTTAGAGATGGACTATGAAGCAAGCCAAGTAAATCAAAATTCTTTTAAAGGATAGAACTAAACCTTTTATGCCAGTTATCATGCTACCTGGGAAGAGCAAAAATGTGAAAATATGTTATATGTTTCTCTATCCAGCTACACATTCTGGAAGAGAAAATACATGCTTTGCCAATGAAAGAGTCATAGCTTATACAAACTTACATTTTGGGTCTATTGTCTTTTCTCAACATGTCCTTAATAATAATGAAATTCTGGCCAAGTTTAACTAAATGCCATCTCCTGAACTCAGCACTTATATTTGATTTCTGTATTTTGCTCTACGAGTTTCTTCCACTGCAGTGCACTACCTTGTGTATACTTTTCCTTGACTTTTCCTATCATCTTCATATCCATTCTTCAGTGATAAGAGTTGAAGTTGCCTGTCACCAGAATGTCTTTGCTCAAAAATTCAAAATACATTTCTAGAATAATTTTACCTCAGTCATGCAAATTAATTCATCTTATGGAACTTAGTAAGAATGTCTCTGTGACTTAGTACAGGATTATTTTTTATAATTCCTCCTAGCTTATTTGAAAAGAATATATATTCTGGTTTTAGTCTTTTCTTTTTAAGTACTTTTTATCTACTCAAAATTTTTTTTTAAATCTTTGTTGAAAGTATTACATTCATTCCCCCTTTTCCTCCATTGACCTCTTCTAATCCCTCCCCCTACTCCAGGCCTTCACCACGTTATTGTCTGTGTCCATGGTTTAAGAACTGTTTATAGAATTTCAGTTTTTCAGTTCTGATGCAAGTGTATTGTCTTTTAAATCTTAAAAATATTTCCTACGTTGATAATTTTAAAGGGTTAACATCTGAAGTATGGAGAAATGAATGTGTGATTCTAAATATAGTTTTAATCAAGCAAAATGGTACCATCTTGACTTTTGCAAATGGGGAGTATACTACACAGATACACAGGGCTACCAAAACAGGATGCAAAATACCTCCTCTCACTTTTGGTGCTCACTACACTAGTGACTCAGGCATTCTGATGCTGACCACGATCCTGGGACCTTTAACAGAATATCCTAATTCTGATTAAAACATTGAGTTTCGCTGGTTTGATATATAGAGCTAACAGTCTACACATCTCATCCCATACTCTAAAAATTTCATACTTGTGTACTTTTCTGCTTCATCCTCTAGACCCGTGGTCAGCAAACTGCGGCTCGCGAGCCACATGCGGCTCTTTGGCCCCTTGAGTGTGGCTCTTCCTAAGCCTTAGGAGTACCCTAATTAAATTAATAGCAATGTACCTACCTACATAGTTTAAGTTTAAAAAAACTGGCTCTCAAAAGAAATTTCAATCGTTGTACTGTTGATATTGGGCTCTGTTGACTAATGAGTTTGCCGACCACTGCTCTAGACTATAAAATCTTTCTGGTATCGGGCTACCATCAGATATCCCTGGGTGTGCTTGTCTTCTCAGCTGTACCCCGGGAATAAGCACTTATTTTTACTCAGTACATCTTTGTTACATAAAACAAAAACAAATGAAGGGAGCTGTATGGACAGCTCAGAACTGAAGCCTAAGGAAAATGTTTCCCCTTGGCAGCACCACCTGGGGTTCGCCATGAAGTGAATAACAGTGAATGAATTTGCTGAGGAACAGGAGGTAAAAAGCAACAACAAAACAAAACTTTATGTGACAGCAGCTATGCAGTGCACACTCATACTGATATTTTAAAATCAATCCTTAAGACCTTACTTGACTGACGTACGCTGAACTTTACTATGATATATGCTCTATAAGGGCATGGACTTTGTAGATAGTGTTTACCGACTATCCTCAGCCTCTGTTCTCAGCATATGTTAGGACCTTGATTAATATTGATTAAATGGATTAATGGATCAATCATTACATCAAGGATTAGAAATCCAAGTTAAATAATAGTTTGCTAAGAAAACATTTTCCGTATTTGTTACATAAATTTCTATGTGTCATCTAATGCAATAAAACCCAGAAGTGAATTTGAAAAGCATCGATTTTTATTTCTTTGTAAAAAGTCTGGGTTTATATTAAGGAAGATTCACTCCTCACCTCTGAATTCTGACTTTGTTTGTATCTGTGTTCCACTTAGTCTTCAAACATAACAAGTCCAACCCTAAGGTCATCATTTTACACTCAAAATAGCTTTCCCTTCTTATCTTCTTCATTCTACTCGAGGCATTACAAATCCTGCAAACTTAGGATAATTTTCAAATGTTTTTTGCTCCATAATATTCAGCGAATTGTCTTAGGCTTTGAGGATATCTGCTAACCACATTCATATTGACAACAACCCAATTAGATGGGAAAGAACTCAGTCTGCAGATGGGGAAGTGGGGAGTCACTTCCCCAAGGAAGGTGTAAATAACCATTATTCATGCCCAGACCCAGTCCCAGTGTCCCCAGTAGCTCTTTCTATGGCATTCCCTCTCATATTTTACTTTTTTATCCTGGTATCTTTTAATGCATATAATCTCCTGTATTTTAATTTTACTAATCTTGTGCTGTAGCTGAACTGTTTCATTTGTGCTTATCATCTCTCCTCAGAAAGCTCTTTGATATCTCAAAGGAAGGCTCTCTCTGGCCAACTCTGAAAGGTGAATACCTGTAGCATTTTCCTTTTACCATGTTAGTTCCTGACACTTCCTTTCAGGGCAATTACCATTCTTTTGAAACAGCCTTGTGATCATAAAGAAATCCCTAGTAGGTATCTAAAGGCTCTGTTTTAAGTTTTTTCATTGTAGTTGACATGTACATCAAGCACAGCTCTAGCCATCAGGCTGAGTTACATTGTCACTAATCTCTGTGAACACGTAGTCAAGTTGAAAAGATACAGAAGAAAACGGCAATTTCAAGGGAATCTGACAGAGATAATGTAATAGGCGCTGTGATCCTGCAAGGCATCATATGATACCTGTAGGGGGACCAACCTTAATGTGGAGAAGCCTTGAAAGTCTTTTTTTTTTGGGGGGGGGGAGAGGAGAGAATACTTTTTATTGAGATAAATTTACATAACATTAAATCCATCACCTTAATCATTCAAAATTTACAATTCAGTCAGATGTAGTCTAGTCAAAATACTGTGCAGCCATCATCACTCTATAAGTCAAAAAAATTTAACATCCCCATTAAGAAGTCATTCTTCATTTCCCCCTGTTCCTTTCTCCTGAAAACTACTAGTCTATTCTGTGTCTCAATGAATTTGCTTATTCTGGACATTTCATATAAATAAAAACATATAAATAGATTACTCTTTGTCTAGTAAGTTCAATGTTTGATCTACCTTAGGGACAGTTTCTATTTATTGCCCTTCTGTTCATAGGCCATCCTTTCTTGTTTATTTGCTTGCATCCTATTTTTTTGTTGAAAACTGAAATATGCTAATATTAAAATCTAGACAAGTGGCATCTCTGTAAATCAGTTACCCTTCCTCCCCAGGTTTGTTGTTTCTCCTATAGCCATTGCTATTGTTTACTTATGTGACTTTTTCTAAACTAATTTTGTTAAGTCTCTGTTCTCTGTCATGTGTTGCCACTAGCGTCTCTGCTCTGTTAGTCTAGTGGTGGGATGGAAATTGGACCGAGATTTGCTTGCAGACCTGGAAACAATGAACTCCCAGTGTTTGCTGCTGGCCTCTGTATGCATGTTGGTCATGCCTTCAACACGGCCAGGCAGTTTACAACTCTGCCTTAGCCTTTGCTTCCTCTCTGTGCAGCACCTGAAGAGCAGTCAGAGGTGAGAGGTTAGGACCATTTTTGTTTTTTCTTGAGCATTTTCCCCGCTCTGAGATTTCACGTGGTCTTCTAGACTCCCAGGAATATGTTGGAGCTTTAAAAAATGTTTATTACCCCGATGCATCTTATTCCCCAGCTTTTCCTCCTAAGCTTTTTAGTTAGTCAATGATGTGTTCCAAAGATTATTCATTGTCCCAGTGAACAATGGCTAATACATCTCCCTTTACTTGACCAATATCCTAAATATCTGCCCCAGCACCAGAAGAGTTTCTATTAAGTCAAAATCATGGCAACCCTTTGGAGGGTCATCCAGGGAACCACTAGGTAGGTCAAAACTGTCACCATTCTTGCGAATGAGCTATGTTTTGTTCCCTTTAGCACTGGTGCCCTACAAGGGTTATGGGTTGCTATCTTCAAAGACATTGCATAAGTAGGGAATGTGAAATTGGAATGGGGTAACTTAAGGTACTACAGAGCTTTCTGTTCTTACCAAGAGTTAGATGCCTTTTCTTGCTTAAGCGTTACTCTTATTGCTGAAAGCTTTTGGTGAGTTTCCAGAGTTCGAAGAAAGTTGGTTCTGACAGTTTTTACAAGTTTCTCATTGACTTTATGGAAGGATGAACTTTTGGATTTCTTTGCCATTTTCACTGACAACACTATAAAACATTTAAGATGATGTTACAACTGGGTTTGAAAGATCCCACAGGATTTAGTCAGGTGAAAAAGGTAAGAGAACAAACCAGGTAGAGACAGTATTGGGTCAAAAGGCCCAAAAACACAAGGAGACTGGTCTGCGTGCTGGAAAATGCCCCTAGTTCTTCACGGCTAACTTATAGGGTACATTTAGAAGTAGAAAGACATGAATTTTAAAGGCGATAGGATGGAGACTCAGAGCTCTTTATGCCGATAACACAATATTTGGATTTAATTTTAGCAATGTCAACTGAATTATTTAAAACAGATTTTTTAAACTGTTTTTATAAACATTGTGGAAGATAGTTTCTGAATGAATTAGGTAAGGAATCTAGTAAAGAGATTAATATAAAAAACAAGAACCTACAGAATGATAAACCAAACTAAGGATATGATTGTTGAAATGGAGAGAAGAGAATGCTTAGATCAGTGATGGTGAATCTATGACATACGCGTCAGAGGTGACATGTGAACTCATTTTTTGGTTGATTTTTATTTGTTAAATGGCATTTAAACATATAAAATAAATATCAAAAATATAAATCTTTGTTTTACTAGGGTTGCAAAGATCAAAAAATTTCTATATGTGACACGGCACCAGAGTTAAGTTAGGGTTTTTCAAAATGCTGACGTGCCGAGCTCACAAGGTTCGCCATCACTGGCTTAGATACTTAGTACTTAGAGACATATGTAGAAGCTAACATTTATAAATAATTGATCTCCAGTTGTTTCATTGTGTGGCAATGAGGAGAAGTGGTGAGGGAAATGTTTAGAATAATGCTGATATTTTGGCTTCAAGAGGGAGGAGACTAATACTATTCCCTGAAATTAAGAAGATGACCATGAAGTGAAATTGGAAAGGGCAAGGAAACCTAGATGTATTCAGATTTGGACATTATGAGATTAAATTATGAAACATACAGGGTGATATTCACCAGACACTTGGAGACACTGGTTTGGTGTTCAAGAGGAATTTAGAGCTGCAGTGCAGATTTTGGATAGTCAAGGGCATGTAAAAGTGATTTAAAAAACTATGGGTATAAAGGGGTCCTTAAAATAAAAATTTAGTAAGAAGATAGTTAGGGCTACACTGGGATTCATTAATAATTGAATAGATAATTTATCACTCTTCCAAGTCAAATTACAGTTTACAGTAAGTGTCAATGAATGCTACTATTCACGTTACCGTATGACGGATATCCCACTCTTAGATGTGTGACTTAACTACAGAACTAGTGAAGTTTTTATGTAATCAATCCAGAACATTTTCTGATGGAAAAATAAGTCTGGAAAAAAAGCTTTCTTCTAATAAGATAGAATCCAAAGTTATCACTTATATTGTAGAACAGCTTATCTGGGGATAATCATTGATTTTAATCTAGGCCATCAATATGAATTTAATTTTTAATAATGTAAGCTGCCAGAAAATCAAATTGCTAATAAAACAAGCCAGGAGCTTTTTAAAAATATAACCAGGAGTTAAAAACTGCTTTTGGAAAATCTGGGGTATAGTAAAATCACCAAACATTAGCCTTATTCCCAACATTAATCTATTCTAATATTAAAGATTTAAATTAAAAAGAAATGATATCCATGTCCTGGCAAATAAGGATTTCCTTCAAGTTTTTTTTTTAATAACATCATAGCTAAATAGAGTAATATTGTGTATAATACAAAAATACTATATATTGAAAAAATGGAAACATATATCTTATATTTTTAAATAAAAATTGAAATAATCAGCCACTGCCATTTTTTAAATTGGCAGCATCTTAATGTCAATGTTTCATTTAAGGTTAGTATATGTGAGGGGCAATAAACATTTCTATAAAAATACAGATACAAATATTTGGGGCTTTGCAGTCCATGCCGTCTTTCATAACTATTCAGATCTGTTCTTGTAGTGCACAAACAGCCATAGACAAAACATAAAGGAATGAGCATGCTTGTGTTTTTAAAAAAGCCTTATTTACATACACTAAAGCTTGACTGCCTATAATTTTCATACTTTTGATATTTTTTAAAATATTAGGGGTAAAATTACTTAGCTCACCATACAAAACAGAAACAGGCAGAAGGCCACAAAATGCATTTGGGCTATAGTTTGCTAATTCCTGGTTTAGAACCCAAAATCTGCATGCATGATTATTTTCTAAATACACACACACACACACACACACACACACACACACACACAGGCTAAGATCGAGTTCTCTGGACTCTGAAAGCTCTAAGGCTGAAGCAGTTTGACCCCATCCCTCTATCTTGCTATTACTTTTATTTGACATAAAATAAAAGGGTTGCTTTTAGTTTTTATTGTGTTTCACTGGATCAAAATGGTTTTTGGACTGACTGTATACTTGTATGACTGAATGAAAATATTAACATCATTTCTATTTTGGCTGAGCACTAGAAAAAAAAAATCAAATGACTCAATTTTCCTTTCCCCCATCATTTTTATGTAGCTATTTTATAAGGACCTTAGTTTCTTCATTGGTATTGATTTGACCCACAATGTGTAAGGATAAATGGTTTTTAAAATCCCATACTCATTTCAATGGCTCACAAAGGAGCATTATAACAGAGTTTATCCCAGGGTCAGAATAAATAAAGTACATTATTGGTTCCATGCTTACAAAGCTTAGGCATTTAAAGACTCGAGTATTTTTTAAAATTTTTATTGAGTCTATCGGGGTGGTATTGATTAATTAAATTATATAGGTTTCAGATGGACCTGGAGAGTATTATGCTAAATGAAACCAGTGGGTAAAAGACAAGTACCACATGATTTCACTTACATGTAGTATCTAATGAAGACTCAAGTGTTTTATAACTGGAATGAAGAGTTGTTTTAAAGATATCGTTACTTAATAAGTGTATGTGTGTAAAAACAAGATAATTATATTGATTTTTATTTTGGATGCATAATAGTATTCTAAATATTTGAAAGTCTATCATCCCTCCACCATGTATTTAGTTCTGCTAACCTTTCCATATATTTAATTCTTCAGTTCATAATAGTTAATAGATCTTGATGTAGTTATTATAGCATCAGGCCTGCAATTAAGCAAAATAACTACAGATCTCAGATTTATTCCTTACTAGCTATGTGAACCTGCACAGTTTACTTATCTGTGTCTTATTTTCCTCTTCTTTGCATAGAGATAACAATTGCTAGCTCAATGAATACTGATATTTCAAAGAGTTAATATATACAAATGTTTATGACAGTTTCTGGTACGTTTTAAGAATTTAATACATGTGAGCCTCTAACACATATTAAAATTAGTCAATAAAATATTGTCATAAGCTTGCTTATTTTTAGTTATCTATTTCATCCCACCCAGCAAGGTTATAATATTGGATAAAATAATTTGAAACCATTAAAGAATATTCCAGATGATTTTTTAATGCATTCAGAAGAATATTTTTCAACATACAAGGAACCTAAATTGAAAATCACACTTGAAAGACTCTACCAGCAGCAAGCAGCCAAACACACTGCAGAATTTTACCCTAAATCATAGAACAAACTGATAGAATGCTTTTCCTTTTAGAAGGACATACTCACATTCATCCATAGACATACATTTATTTGTATTGGGTTTCTTTTACCTTCAAATATTTTGTTAGAATGCATATCTGCCTCCTAGTCATATATAGCTGGATGGGTTTTGCTGCTGTTGCTGTTTGACAATTTGTTGCTGTAGTTGTCATTATTCTTTTTAAGTTATTTCTTAGTGAAGAAAATGCTTGGCAGTTGGTGAATTTCAGTCTAAGATAAATATGGTGCTATAACCATGGTAAATCTCTCTTAACACCCTAAAATTGGTTTCTGTTTTATAATTTTGAGAACGTCAACCCATACATTCCAAAATCAAATAATAAATTTCAATTAAAGGTATAATTTAATTGCCTCAACTCATTACTATTTAATCTCCTCAAAGATAAGTTTTGACAGTCATATTTTTAGTGAGAGCCTATGAATCCATTTCCCAAACTAAGAACTATTATCACTGCTTCATCACTTATCCAACTCTAGCTGGTATCTGAGAATTGTTATTGATGTGGTGACCACACACTCCTTGAAATTAAGTGAATAGTATTTTTTATTGTTAAGTAGCCAGTTGTTCCTAAGGGGTAGTGCAGTGGAAACTTCTAGTTTCTAGGATGGTTCACTGCACTTCAATTGATTCAGCTGATGAGGAGACAATAAACCCAAATGAATCTAGAAAGTAGGTAATCAGAATACATCAGGTAGCATGAACTCCATGTTTGTATCACCATCTTACCCTTGCAAGTCCCACTGGGGTGCTTCATAGGTGGGCCCAAGTGGATGTTGTATATACAGAGGTCTGTGTCACAGCTCAGGAATATTTAGGAATTCTTATAATGTGACTTCTAGAAAACATGCTCACCTTCCTCTCCAGAGAGAAACCTTACTTTGATTACCCTGAAATGTAAGTAAGTTTTCTCTGGGAAGATAATTGAGATCTTTATATTTTCTATCTTGGTAGATAGGTACATAGGTAGGTAGATAGATGATTGATAGATAGATAGATAGATAGATAGATAGATAGATAGATAGATAGATAATAGATAGATTCTCTATATTAATCATTGAATGTAAATAAATTTAAGTAAATATATTTTGAATAGCTAGGCATGAAAAAATGTAAGAGATTCATTGAAATTTTCTTCTACCAACTAAAAGAATTCTTGAGAAGACATTTGAATTAAAGCGAGGAAGCTAGCATCAGAAAAGGCCAATAACTTTAAAGCTCTGGAGTCACATAAAATGGCACATTAGAGAAACAATGAGATGCTATAGTTGACAAAAGCAGAGTAAATAAAGCATATAGTGGTAGAAAATTAACTCAGGGAGATAAACATAGGCAAAATTATATAGAATATTTATTGTCAGTTTTCATGTGGAGCTCATGTTGAGAGTCATGGGAAGCTATTTAAGGGCTTGAGTAATGGAATGGCAAGATTTAATTTAGATTTTAGTAA
Organism: Myotis davidii; assembly: GCF_000327345.1. Taxonomy (NCBI): domain Eukaryota; kingdom Metazoa; phylum Chordata; class Mammalia; order Chiroptera; family Vespertilionidae; genus Myotis; species Myotis davidii. Next base: position 1,067,426 of record NW_006287082.1, on the reverse strand, counting down.
CCTCACCCTGGATGCCATGTGGTTGTAAAATTTGAGGAAAAAGTACCCTCTAAGGAAAATGAAAGTATTATAAATCTGACATGATTGTGGCATGTAATAAATTGGTTAGATTCAATATGTTTTGAAATCATAAATGATAGAAGTTTCTGGCAGACAGAATATAAGCAAATTGCGTGTAGTCAAGAGTGAAACATTATTTTGGACTAAGTGCTTAGGTGAATTGATTTGCTGTTGTTACCATGAATAAAACTAAATTGGGGAGTGGATTCAAGAGGGCTGTTTGGATAGAAAGTTCCCAAATCAAGATCCCTTTGAGATGGATTAGAAATGCATTAAACTAATTATTCAAAGACAATGACTATAAGTATCAATGTACTAGATTGTTTTGGCTAAACTGGGACCTACAATCATAGTGACTTGTATATTTGAGATATTTATTAGATATTCAGTTGTATAAGTCAAGTTGGGAGTTGGATAAAGGAGTTCAGTGCTCAGTTAGGGAGATGAGATGGAGATAAGATTTTGGAAGTCATCAGTGAATGAATGATGTATAGGCACACAATAAATATTTGTTGTATTACATTTTATATAAATACTATTGGCTACAAATAGGTTAATTTGGTGTGAAAACCTATAAAATGGATAAAACATTAATAAATGCTCCTATTACAGCTTGCCTGATATTTTATCATCATGTCTACTTACACATGAATTAGGCACACCGCAAAGAAGATAGTTATCATGGGTCATGTTTGCATAGACCAGCAAAACCAAAACAAATAAGTCATTTTAATTGGCCAATTCAGAAACCATTTATAAAAAGAAAATATTACAAGCAAATCTAATGGTTTTATGTAATACTAGGGGCCTAGTGCACAAATCCGTGCACCCTGAAAGGAACTGTGGGCTGCGAGGCTGCGGTGGGCACAGGGGCAAGTCTAGGCCCATCCTTCATGCCCCAATCCAGCCCTTCCCACCACAGCCCCTGGTCCCGTCTGCCTGCAGCCCCACTCCCGCTGCTGCCAATAGCCACGTGCTTATGGCGCCACCCCCGTTCATACCCACTGACAGTGCGGAGTGAATGGGGCCGGCGCCAGCAGCGAGTGTGAGCGGGGCCAGCACCATCAGTGGGTGTGAGCAGTCAGGACCAGCTCCAGGTGCTGGCAGCAGGTGTGAGTGGCGGTTCCAGCTCCAGCTCCAGGTGCAAGCCAGACTGGCGACAGCAGTGTGTGCGAGTGGTGACTCCAGCCCTGATCACCCCTCAGGAGCAGGGGAGGTGGAGAAGCCCTGAGGGGCAATCAGGGCCTGCAGTTGCCACTCGCACCCGCTGACAGTGCCAAGCAATCAGGGCCGGTGCCAGGTGCTGGCAGTGGGTGTGAGCAGGGCCAGCGCCAGGAGCAGGTGCGGGTGCCGGGCAGGTCCATGGTGTGCAGGAGCAAAGAGTTTTCACTAACCACCAGAGGCTCACCCCAATGACATTAACTGGCGCCCCCGCTCACCTGCTTCACCATCCCACCACGGCCAATGCCCGCCATGTTCCATGCTCTGCTGCCTGCTGATGACTCCCACTGTGTCCCGCGCACACCCCCTGGTGGTCAGCACATGTCATAGCAACCGGTTGTTTGGTTGTTCTGATGTTCAGTCTATTTGCATATTAGCCTTTTATTATATAGGATTGTTGATATAATTTATATATAATAAAATAAAGTTTTTACATTTTTATTTTAATGAGTTTTAAAATCATGCATACCTATCTACCACCATCTAAAAATGTCCTAGCCTGTTTGGCTCAGTGGATAGAGCATCACACTGTGGACCAAAGCATCCCAGGTTCAATTCCGGTCAAGGGCACGTACCTCGGTTGCAGGCTTCTCCCTGGCCAGTGCAGGAAACAACCAATCCATGTGTCTCCCATCAGTGTTTTTCTCTGTCTTTCCCTCTCTCTTCCACTCTCCCTAAAAATCAATGGAAAAATATCCTTGGGTGAGGATTAACAAAAAAAAAAATAAATAAAATTAGATATAGAATCATCCTATTATCATGAAAAGTTCCAGAATGTTTTTCAGTCAATTTCCAATCCTCTACACCCCTACCCTGAGAAATATCATTTTCTAATTTATGTTACAATGACTTATTTTGCTTATCTTTAGGTTTAAATAAAAATAAAATAAAATAATAAATTATGATTAAATATATTTTCAATCTTATTTCTTTTGCTCAATATAATGCTTTCTTATGTGCTAATATTGTATATTTTTCTTTTTTTAAGTTTTCTTTATTAGGAACTATGACGATTATTCCTAAATTAATGGTTTTATAAAAAATAAATGCAAGTTGAATATTATGAAAAGTTTTTTTCTGCATTTACTGAGATGATCATACACTTTTCTCCATGATATTGTTAATGTAATAAATTAATTTTCAAATGAAAAATTAGTTTTTCATTACTGAGAACTTTCATTTGATCTTTTACTTAAAACAAATTTGTGTTTGATTTAAGTTTTCAAATTATTGGTACAATGTTCATTATACATATTTTTTATTATTTTCTTAATTACTATAGTATATCTGGGTGGTTGTCTACTCTTTCATTGCTGATATTGTTGATTTGTGTTTTCTCTCTTCTTGATTAGTCTTGCAGGGAGTTTATTAGTTTATTTAATCGTTTTTAAAAAGCAACTATGTTTACTTCCTATCCCTGCAGATAGGACTAACCTACTGTAATGATGGTTTCTAGAATGATAAACAAGCAATAAGCTGTATTAATTGAGGTGGAAATGCTTGCACTGAGAATGTTAAGATGAATGCACTATCCACTCTGCAAAACTCACAAGATGAGCATGTTCCAGGGGAAGGTTTGGAGGTCACTCCATTTACCAAAGTGATGTGGGTGCACTGGTGAGTGGAGCAGTCACCAGCATCTTGGTTGTTCACTGGTGGCTTTCGTCTGAAAGCCAGAGCAGACCTTAGAAAGATTCTGTTATAATATTGTGCTCACTGATAATAATCGGAACATTAGAAGTGCAAAATTATATAGACCCAGAGCCAGTGCTTAGTCATCTATTACCACATGTTCAATTATCATCCTATCTAATAAAGAGGGAATATGCTAATTGACCCTCATGCTGTCACAAAGATGACGGGGCCCACAGCCAATAAGGAGGGAATATGCTAACTGACTGCCCCACCCTCAAAGATGGCGGCACCCACAGCCACAATATGGCCAGCAGGGGATGGCAGTTGTGAGCGGTCAGACCAGCAGGGGAAGGCAGTTAGGAGCAACCAGGCCAGCAGGGGAGGGCAGTTGAGGGGACCAGGCCTGCAGGGGAAGGTAGTTAGGGGCAAATGGGCTGGCAGGGGAGGGCAGTTGGGGGCAATTGGCTGGCATGGGAGCAGTTAGGTGTCAATAAGGATGTCAGGGGAGTGATTAGGGGGTGATCAGGCTGGCAGACAGAAGTGGTTAGGAGCAATCAGGCAGGCAGGCAGGCAAGCGGTTGGGAGCCAGCAGTCCCAGATTGTGAGAGGGATTTCCAACCACCAGCAGTCAGACATCCCCCAAGGGGTCCCAGATTAGAGAGGGTGGCTGGGCTGTGAGGAACCCCCCCCACCACTAATATCTACACTAATAAGAGAGAAACATGCAAATTGGTGTCACACTGCTACACCTACCAGCCAATCAGGGCGAGTATGCACATTAACCCAACAAAGATGGCAGCTGCCACAGAGCTGAAGGCTTGGGTTGCCCCCGGTGATGGAGGAAGCCAAGCTTCTCACCCACCCTGGCCACCGCTCAAGGAGTGGCTGGGGGGGCGCCTCA
>NW_006287082.1:1057399-1062782 GCF_000327345.1 Myotis davidii | reverse complement strand
GTACACATACCTAGGCTGCAGGCTTGCTACTAGGTTAGGGTGAATATGGAAGGCAACCAATCAGTGTTTCTCTCGCACATCTCTCTCTCCCCTCACCCCTCCTGTCTATCCCTTCCCCTTCTTCTCTATTTAAATATATATCTTTGGGTGAGGACATAAAAAGAAACTAATGGATGCAGGAGTGGTAGCCCTACTATATCTCAATTTAATTCACAAGTCCAGATCCTGGAAAAATGAGGCAGGATGTGGAGCATACAAATTAAATTCCATTATCTCAAGTAAGTGGTGACTTTAATTCCACTCGACCAGATGCAGTATCTGTGCTAGAGAAAATTAACATGATCACAGACACATGATATGAGGCCATCGATTTATCAAATCTATTTGTTTCTTTCTCTAATCGGAGAGAATCAGAGAAAGCTCACATTCACTTGGAAGTGATAATGGCATTTAGGTACAGATTGCCCAGGGCTGTGTTAACTCTGTTGCTCCCTTTCATATTATCCAAAGAGATCTAGACTGTTTGAATATCTCACAGACTACCACTGGTGCACTGAACTGATGACATATCATAAAAATAGTACAGCCTTGGTAAAACATGTGCTCACATAACCAGTCAGCACACTCACCTGCCTGACCTTTTGATATCACCCTTACTGTCAGAGCAACTCAGGCATTTACACTTTGCTAAACTTAAGCCATTACTTCCTCCAGGTTCCTAAGGACCACCCTAGCAGAAAGTCCCTTGAAATCCTTGCCTAGCTATTATTATTTCCTGTACGAAGAAAATACCTATGATAATTATTATTTACTTAGTTATACTATAGTCCCCTTGAGCCCTCAAATAGAATCTCAGAAACTGCAGTTCCTTTTGCCTGTAATTACTTTTCACCCTTATCAGGCTCAACATGTCCCCAGCCTGGTAATGATGGTATAACTCCGGTTTTGAGCCTGGCAGTTAGGAAAGCAGCTCCTGAGAGAGTCAGCTGTTGTTTGTAGAGGAAAGGCTGTACATGGGAGTGCTGCATCGCACTGCACAGAGATGGGTCACCTCTTCAGTCTCTGAATGGTGTTCACACCACAAGTTCTCAGGGTTCTAGGTGGAAATACATCATCACACATCGAAGGATGCCAAGTTTTACTAATTATGCCTGATGTTGGCATACCAGCCAGTCTTGACAACATTTAGGCATCTCTGGTCTTCTATGACTCAGATCCTGAGTTATATACTCACCCCAGTCACTTCTAGTGTAGGAGCCAAGGGCTTTTTTACAGGCTACCAAGTAGGATCTTAAGCTCCTACTCTGGCCCTTTAACTGTATTAACTGCCTTCAGTTTCTTCCCAATCATTCCGCTGCAGGACATTTATGTAACTTGGTAGAAAGAAAAGGCAATGTTACTGCCTTTGTAGACATTGTTTTCTGTACAACTTGCAATGCCTTTATCCTCTCACCAACCAGTCACGGCATCTCCCACCACTGGGATGTTTTCCCAGGTCACCATTGATAAAAATCTTCCAGATCTAGTCCTGCTTCCTTGTGCATCACTATGGTCCACGTTCGTTCAGGATGGAGCCTTCCCTACAATGGGTAATGAGAGATAGCCTTAAAACTTCACCTTACTGCCTGCTTTCTCAGACCATCCATAGTCCCATCTGTATTAGTTCAGATTAAGAAAACCAAACAGCAACTACAACAACAAAACCCCACGAGTAGCTGAGTTGAATACAAGTTTAAAGAGAAAAGCAGCCCCTAACAACCGGGAATTGCCCTCAAACCATCAGTCAGACCTTCGTGTTGTATGAACTGCCCCGGCAGTCAGAAACAGACAGCGATATTCTATTGAAATGAACAATCTCACAGGAGTTGCATATGTCACGTTCTCTCGGTGGCTATGATCGATCAACATAAAAACAAGCCTCTTTGTATCGGTCTGCCTAGGCTGCCATGAAGAAATATCATAGACTCGGGATTAAAACTACAGAAATTTGTTCTCATACTTCTGGAGTCTACAAGTCCCAAAGAGAGGTGCTGGCAGATTTGGTTTCTGGTGAGAACTCTCTTCGTGGCTTGTAAAAAGTGCCTTTTTATGGTGTCTTCCCTCTGTATACACTTTACAGAGCTCTCTGGTGTCTTTCATCTTCTTATGGAGGTATTGGTCCTATAAGATTAGGGCCCAAGCCTTATGACCTGATTAAACCTTAATTGCCTCCCTAAAGACCCTATCTGTAAAAAGAATAACACTTAGAGTTATGGCCTCAACATAAAAAATTTTGGGAAAAATCAGTGCAGTCCATTATATTCCATAAACATACACATAAAAAACATGAAAATTGCCTGAGCTACAGTGCAAAACATCCCTGTGGCATAATAAGAAATGTATAATTCTTATGATAATATTTGGCCCCTGACCCCATTTCCTGATATACAACTCCTATAACAAAATTATACTCCTATAATTTTTCTGTGAACCTTACTTTCCTATGTGATGAAGGTTTACAATTTATATTCTTTTGTGTACTAATGTGATGACAGGTGACAGGGTAACTGAATAGGATGGGAGGTTGGTTGACAGGTGCAATAGCCATGTGATTAGAGGGTTGAAATTTCCTTTTTTAAAAATATATTTTTATTGATTTCAGAGAGGAAGGGAGAGGGAGAGAGAGAGAGAAACATCAATGATGAGAGAGAATCATTGATCCGCTGCCTCCTGCATGCCCCCTACTAGGATTGAGCTCACAACCCAGGCAGAATGGAACCCAGAACTTGACCAGAATGGAACCCGGGACCCTTCAGTCCATAGGCTGACGCTCTGTCCACTGAACCAAACCAGCTAGGGCATGAAGTTGGAATTTTCATTACTCTCCAGCCCTCCTCACCAGGTTGAGGTAATCATCAATGACCAATAAGTTAATCAATCATGCCTACTCAATAAAACCTCTACCAAATCTTTACCTGAAGGGATTTGTAGAGCTTCCAGCACATGGAGGTGCTGGAAAGGTGGTGACCACCTAGAGAGAGCAGGGAAGCTCTGCACCCCTTTCCCTAAACATTGCCCCATGCCTTTGGCCCTCCTCACCAGGTTGAGGTAATAATCAATGACCAATAAGTTAATCAATCATGCCTACTCAATAAAACCTCTACCAAATCTTTACCTGAAGGGATTTGTAGAGCTTCCAGCACATGGAGGTGCTGGAAAGGTGGTGACCACCTAGAGAGAGCAGGGAAGCTCTGTACCCCTTTCCCTAAACATTGCCCCATGACTTCCATGTGGATGTCTCTGAGGGGTAATTTATAATAAGCCTGTCATTTAGTAAGTAAACGTTTTTCTGAGTTCTGTGAGCTGGTCTAACAAATTATCAAACAGGGCTATGGAAATCTACAATTTATAGTCAATTGATTAGAAGCACAGTTGAGTGACAAACTGGACTTACAATTGGTGTCTAAAGTAGGGTAGGGAAGTCTCCTGGAATAGCTATTAACCAGTGGGGTCTGTATTAACTCCAGTTACTGTCATAATTAAGTTCTAGGACATCCAGTTGGTGCCGTAGAGAGTTGGAGAATTAGTTGGTGTGGGGAAAAGGCCCACACATCTGCTTTCAGAAGTGTAGTGTGAGTGTAAAAGAAACAGCATTTTCCTCCCTTCCATCTCTGTATTCTAGCGAATCTGAGTGACTATTGCTTCTTTACCAATTATAGCTGTATCCTTTCCCTAGTCTGACCTTCTTATAGATGGGCAATTTTAAAAGATATTAATGCTCATTGTATATATAAAACATTGGCTTTTAAAAAAATAATTTTCCTGTGAACCTTACTTTCCCATGTGATGAAGCTTTACAATTTCTAAATGATAGCCTTAAAAATACTGAAATTATTCAGAATCATGCTTCTTAGAAAATTAGAGTGTGAATAACCATTTACATTATGTTATGTTATGCCAGCATTTATTATTTCACATATACAAAGACTATTCAATAAAATACTAATTGGTAATCTACAAATCTGACAGTTCTCTATTCATTGCATACATATTTTTAAAAATTATATGAAAGAGGTGGAGGTAGATAAAATATGTATGATTGTGGTAACATGAAAGGTAGGAGTACTAGAATTTCCATGGCCTATTCAGTTTTAAAATATATCTAAAAAGTATTATGAAACTTCTGCTACTTCTATAATTTCTTGTCTACTGAAGGTTTTAAAAGAGGCTTTAAATTACTAAATAATACTGGCTGCAAATGCATAGTATCTTATAATCTGTGGTGATTGAGTCCATTAAAAATGCATCTTCTTCCCCATGTCAGTGTATATCTCCTTTTCTCTTGTGTTGTTCCTGAAAACGTTGTTTTCTGTTCGTTTGAGTAACCCCTCCCACTTATTTTCCACAACTTGGCAGCATTTTTTTAGGATGTCTGGCAGACATTTCAATTTTCTTGGCTGGAAACATTCCAGGGCACAGTGTGTGTGTGTGTTCTTTTGTTTGTTTTTGTTGTTTTTTTGTGTGTGTGTTTACAATTTTTTATTGAATATCAAAATTGTTTCTATTTATATATCTACCTAATAATGGTAAAAGTATTACCTTGCAGGAAATTTAAAACGAAGCTTTTACAAGTACCAAATATCCAACTAGAGTCATGATGGATTTACACACTAAGATTTGTGTGCTCAAAGAAAATCAAAAGGAAGACTGTAAGCATGTGCATGAAGATTAAAAACTTGTAACACTAAATATTCAAAACATGTAAAATTGCTTATACGGAAAACACACTCGATTTGTAAATTATATGACTTGCTTTTCAGGTTCTAAAATAAATATTGACCAGCGCTGGCTGGTGTGGGTCATTTGATTGGGCACTGACCTATGCACTGAATGGTCACCAGGTAGATTCCTGGTCAAGGCATACGCCTGGGTTTCAGGCTCAATCCCAGTGTGGGGCATGCAGGTGACAGCCAATTTATGTTTAGCTCTCATATTTCTCTCTCGCTCTTCCTCTCTCTCTCCTTGTTTTTTTCTTGTTCTAGTGAAAAGATTATTATAAACATTTAGAAAAATCAATAACAACCAAGCAATAAACAAAACTTTTATATCTGAATACGTAGGGCAGCATATGGCATATCAGGTATCATTGATTCAGTAATGACTGGGTCCAATAATCTATGATTTTAAAGGTACCACTCTGCTGATTTTGACGAACAGCTTACAGTAGGAACAAATGTAGTAGTAGCAAATATCCTCAATAGCATTTCTATGATATTAATACTACAAGAAAGGAGAAATGTACCTGACAGGATTACAACTTCAACAGGGTACAGGCATGTTGTAAAAACTACTCTGAATTCAGTCTTGCAACGCTGGTGTGGTATAGCTTTCAAAACTGGATGTT
>NW_006287082.1:1054463-1056710 GCF_000327345.1 Myotis davidii | reverse complement strand
TTTAATTCTCCAATATCTCATCTCTATGCTTAGCTCTATATCCTGCCGGTCAACCAATCCTATTCCATCCTTATGCACATTTATAAGGCCTCAACAAGCATGTATGTGAAAGAATACACACATGCATGCAATCTTGAATTCTCATAATTCACACAAAAAAAAAACAAAGAAATCAAGTAAGGCAACTGGGTCCTGAAAAACTGAATGGGAACATAAATGGGAAATGATGAAACAGTTTCTGTGCCAGAGTCTTCGTTTCTTATTTGCTATCGTCTTCTGAGCTTATTCGATTGCTTATAGCAATTGCAATGTTGCCCTTGTAATCATATTGGGATATTGCAAGTCTTGAATGAATAGAGCTATAAATTCTCCAAAAAGATAAAAATTGTGAAAGTGTAAATGTTGTCTTTATAACTAAAAATGTCCATATCTTAGTTATTAAGAGTCTCTATGCTTTTGATTTTATATCCCAGTATTACTGAATGATTTATTTTTTTCTATTTTATTAGCCTTGCCATCCCAAAGAAAATTTCCACCAATGAATGGTAAAGAATAGCACAGCTGGTGTGGCTCAGTGGTTGAGTGTCTACCTATGAACTAGAAGGTAATAGTCTTATTCTGGTCAGGACACATCCCCAGGTTGCAGGCTTGATCCCCAGGAAGAGGCATCCTTAATCTCTCATCATTGATCTTTCTATCTCTCCCTTTCCCTTCCTTTCTGAAGTAAATAAAAATATAATTTAAACAAAAAAGAATAAATGAAGATTATAGTTCATACTCATTGCATTTGCTCTTCCAATACACTTCATATAGCATTCAAATATGCAGCAAGCCGAGATTCCCTTTGCTATTTTCAGGTTTAATTCCTTTACCGAACCAAATGCTGTCTCCTAACCTCTCAACTTCTTTCCTCCTGCGTGGTAACATTTTCTGCTTCAGTGGATAGTGATCTGTTGTTAACATGCCAGGTATTTTTAAGACACTGATTTATAACGGGGTGTAGCAGAGAAATTCCAACCTACTTCTCTTGATCAGTGAAACAGGTATTCATGCTCCAATTGTGCTCTGCTCTCTTACTTGGTCACAGGCCAGATTGGAAAGCAAAAAGGACTGGGAAAATATAAATGATTGCCTGGGAGAGGTTGTGTGGTACTTTAGGATACAGAGACTCCAGCAGTGTGCAATTTGAAATTCACAATAATGGACATCTCACTTTGAGACATTGCTATTGTGGATAGAACATGCTATAATAGAGAATAGAGAAGAGCTAAAAATAAGCCATTGGATTGTGCTGCTATCTATGATGCAATTCTGCTGCTTAAAGCTTCTGCCACTTTGTATGTGGAAACCAATTAGGTACAGGAAGCTAATTGGATGCTACACACAATCTAGCTGGCCCCGTTGCTTATTAAAAGAAAAGAGTGAAAAGACATTTGGAATTTCTGTGTTCTGGTGACATGTGGCCCAAAGGCTAGAAAAAAAGATACAGTTTCCAGCAATTATTCTTGTTGAATTGTAATGCATATACGTGTACTAATATATTTTAGTAATTTTCCTTTTTAAAAAAAATATAATTTATTGATTTTTTACAGAGAGGAAGGGAGAGGGATAGACTTAGAAACATCAATGAGAGAAAAACATCAATCAGCTGCCTCCTGCACACCCCCTACTGGGGATGTGCCCCCAACCAAGGTACATGCCCTTGACCGGAATCGAACCTGGGACCCTTGAGTCCGCAGGCTGATGCTCTATCTACTCAGCCAAACCGATTAGGGCAATTTTCTTATCAAATACAATATTTTAAGGAAAATGAACCAAAGCTACTGAATCGTATATAACCTGGGACCAAAGTCCCCTACTCTTAAAAAAACAAAAAAACAAAAAGGAAAACAAACACAGGGATAATTTATGGAAATATATATTTTCTCTACTTTTCAGGCACTGTTTTTTTTTTAAACAATTAAATGTTTGTTGGCATTTTCAATGCAAACTTTATTTTCAAAAACGTTATGACTTGCTTGTAAAAGAAATCAGCACCAAACTAGAATTTGTCTTAGTGAGTACTTAGTGGAAGGCAGTGACATTTCAAATGAATTTTTAGAATGTACACCATAGACTCTATTTCCAAGTGATGGGCTGCCTTAATTTCGGAACATTTCAGTGCCTCCCAAGATCTCCTTGCAGCAGCCCTACGTGGATGCTCTACTCTGTGCAGCCTCTTCTGATGCACAGATTGGGGGGACTCTG
>NW_006287082.1:1050562-1054407 GCF_000327345.1 Myotis davidii | reverse complement strand
AAGGGTAACTTATCCTGAAAAGTTGCTGACTCGGTGAACTAAATCATATTCCTGTGTCAGGATGTGGGGAGGGGGCAGGGAACTGGAAAACTCCAGCAAGTTCAATTTTATTATGTGAACAAAATGTTACAGTTTGTAGTTTTCAAGTAAACCCATTTCAGATACACCAATGCAAAATAAACAGGGAAAAGCAGTGACCAATGCATTTTGTTCAATCTGCTGAGCTTCAGTTAAAGGACAGATAATTAAAGGCAGGAAGGAAAAATAAAACAACAACAAGAAATGGATGGCCAGAGAAGGTGAAAAATAGACACAGTAGTAAGACATAGGAACATGGAAGTAAAAATCAACAGATGGCCGAAACCGATTTGGCTCGGTGGATAGAGCGTCGGCCTGCGGACTGAGGGGTCCCAGGTTCGATTCCGGTCAAGGGCATGTACCTGGGTTGCAGGCACATCCCCAGTGGGAGATGTGCAGGAGGCAGCTGATGGATGTTTCTCTCTCATCGATGTTTCTAACTCTCTATCTCTCTCTCTTCCTCTCTAAAATATCAATAAGATATATTTAAAAAAATCAACAGATGGAAATTTGAGTTATTAATCCATAACTTACTGGCTGTGGTAACAAAGCAAATTATCTCTACTCTTAAGTCTTAGCATCTTCAACTGTGACTTACAGAATTTTGAAACTTTTTAAAATCCCTCCCAGAAATTAAATGCTAAGAAATATCTGTATTTTTTCCTTTTTAAAAAATGAATGGCTTTTTATTATTTATTTATATATATATTTTAATATATTTTATTGATTTTTTTACAGAGAGGAAGGGAGAGGCATAGAAACGCTGATAAGCTGCCTCCTGCACACTCCCTACTGGGGAGGTGCCCACAACCAAGATACATGCCCTTGACCGGAAGCCAACCTGGGACCCTTCAGTCCACAGGCCGACGGTCTCTAGCCACTAAACCAAACCGGCTAGGGCCGTATTTTTTCCTTTTGAAAATAAATGCTAACTAAAAATCCTATAGCTTTACAACCAATTAAGAATTTCATATTATGAAATTAACACTTAGAAACTTAACCAAAGCCTGATCTTATCAATTATCCTTCAGTTTCTTCTTTTTCAATTATATGAATTATATTTTATGAGACTGAGCTGAATGGTGAGAATTCAATAATACTAAAGAATATTAAGGAACGTACATTTTAAAAAAATAGTATTTTAAGAAATGAAAGCAAAAGTGTATAATTAAAATATATTTATGTGTCCTGAAAGATATATAAAAGGTTCAGGAAAATTTATTTTCACATAAAATGAATGTACTGGAGTCATGGGCCCTTAATACTTTTAAAGCAGGCAGCTGGGCCAGGCCTATAATAGTTTTTTGCTGTACTGCTTGGCTTCATCTATAGAGTTTTCTACTTAATAATTATGGATGTTTTTGTTGTAAAAATTAAATATATGTATATATATAATATATATCTATATATAATGTTTATATATATAATCTTGATTTTTCTCTTTATCTAGTATAGCTTGGATTTCTAATAATAATAAAATCAAATTTTCATGTCTAAATACATCTGTCAATTTGTAGAGGAGACTTAGCTTCATAAATCTGTTTTCCTGGCCATCACCTCAAAATCCCAAATGTCTGTCTGCCTCTTGCAGATGGACTTGCAGGAGCAAACAGAAAGCGGAGATTAGCCTTTTGTTGGGTTTGATGTGGTTTTTCCTTTTAGGACAAGCCATTTCCTATAAAGGGACCTTTTATTGCTTTTCTAATATTTATTTTCTGGGTTTCTCTCTCTCTTTATTTATATTCAAATAAACTTTGGTGGGGGAAGTTTTTTCTCAAGACCAAAAACAGTCTGTAAGCATAATTTCACAAGGCATATTTTTATTTTCCATAGCAGCAAGTCTGTCACTTGGCTATCCCAGGTGGTTTCACCCTTTGCCAAAGTGGATTAAAGTACCAGATTGAGATCAAAGGTTATATTCTTTTCTCTCCCTGCTGGACATGGGCCCACAGGTCAAAATGTAATAAGATGAGATTGTGGACATCCTCATCCCAAACCAAGTGTTGATTGTGGATGGCAGAGGTTTCAAGAACTTATTAAATTGATTTGCAAATTAATTTAAAAAGAAGTAGATGAATAGCTTTGGGGGACACCCCTCTGCCAATTTGGCACTGTCTTTTCAGTTATATTAACTTTTTGGCAAGTCATGAATATGATAATGAAAGGAAAATAATGGCTGTGAAAAGGCAGAAGAGGGCAAAGGGGAGGGGAGATACGTGGAGAAGACTTTTTCTTCAATCACCAAATGAAAGGGATTGCTTTTCTCTCTTAAAACAGAAACCTCGCCCTGGCTAGTGTGGCTCAGTTGGTTGAGCATCATCACATGCACCTAAAGGTCTCTGGTGCAGTTCCCGGTCAGGGCACATACCCTGGTTCTGGCCTTGATCCCCAGTAAGGGGCGTGCAGTAGGTAGCCTATCAATGATTCTCTCTCACATTGATATTTCTCTCTCTCTCTCTCTTCCTAGCAACGGATCAGTATTTCTCTCTCACATCAATGTTTCCCTTTCCTTTCCTCTTTCTCTCTCTAAAATAAATAAAAACACATTTAAAACAAACAAACAAAAAAAACACCCAGAAATCTCAAAGTCCAGATGCAACGTTGGTATGAATCAAGCCTCAATTGTTAAAGACAGAAAGGTCAAAGGTCTTTAGTTCTTGTTCTCCAAGGACCCTTAGCAACAGCACATATGAGAATCAGAGCTCACTGAATGTGACCTGTTATTATCTATAGAGTTATTTATTGACTCAATCACAACAAAAGCATTTCATAAAGAAAAGTGACATTAGCCCTCGTCAGTGTAAGTGTGGCTCAGTTGGTTGGGCATCGTCCTGTGCACCCAAAGTTGCTGGTTCATTTCCTGGTCAAGTCACATGCCTGGTTATAGGCGATCCCCATAGGGAGTGTGCAGGAGGCAGCCAATAGATGTTTCACTCTCACATCGATGTTTCTCTCTCTCTCTCAATAATCAATAGACTATTCTGTAAAACAGAAAAGTGACTTTAAATTCAGGTTTCAAACTCTGCAGGGCCTAGGCATATTGAGGAGAAATATTCCACTTTGGTTTCCCTGGCATGCTATGGTATATCCGACTGATGATTGTAATATGCTCCATGCTCTCAGTAATTTGTTAGGATTATTTTATCCAGAGATGATAACTCCACAGCATTGTAGTCAACATCCTCTTTCTGGTCCCTTAGGCCAGCGGTTCTCAAACGACCCTTTTACAGGGGTGGCCTAAGATCATCGGAAAACACATATATAATTACATATTGTTTTTGTGATTAATCACTATCCTTTAATTATGTTCAATTTGTAACAATGAAAATACATCCTGCATATCAGATATTTACATGACGATTCATAACAGTAGCAAAATTACAGTTATGAAGTAGCAATGAAAATAATTTTATGGTTGGGGGTCACCACAACATGAGGAACCATATTAAAGGGTCGCGGCATTAGGAAGGTTGAGGACCACTGCTCAAGAGGTTATAGATCAATCGGTATTTATTGATTTCAGTAGTCAGGGCTATGATATTAGATCTAACATGAGTTCATGGGGGTGCTGTTGAAAACATGGTTTTAATAGTGAACAAAATTAATCATAGTGTACAGGTAATAAGGAGAATAATTAAGTATTTTTTGCATGCCCAGGACACACTGAAAATTTTATTAAGAGTTATATTCATTGACTGGCTTAATAAGCCAGTCAATGAAGGAAAAATACCACATGATCTCACTCATTCATGGATAATAGAGACCAT
>NW_006287082.1:1037193-1050106 GCF_000327345.1 Myotis davidii | reverse complement strand
GGGGTTAGGGGAGGCTAGGGGACTGTCAAGGGCGGGGGGGGGGAGAAATGGACACATATGTAATACCCTTTGTATTACTTTAAGCAAAAAAAAAAGCTGTATTCAAATACAATAAATTGATGGCTCAAATGTTACTTTTTACATTTTATGTTGGACTTTTACTCTACGCATGATTTTGTAATACTTAAATTTAAGTATTTTGCCAACAAGAAAAATTAGCCTGTTAGGTGCTATATTTCACTTCTGCATTCTAAAGTGTGGCCATAGTAGCCAGTGGTCAGCAGTCATTTAAAAAGCATAGTTTGTGAATTCGTAGGAAAGCAGAGATACAGTATCATACATATTCCTTCCTGGAATTAGGCATGAATGGCATAGAAAAGTTGATGAGATTTGCATATAAATTGATAATTGGTGAATTGTTTCTTTCCAATTGTTTACATTTCATTTATTCTGAGCAAAGGAATATGGTGGGAGGAAATAATATTTTAAAGCAAATCTTATATTTTTTTTTCAGGAGAACAGATTCATATAATCTTGCCTCTGAAATATATATAGTACAATCTCATATCAGATGAGAAAAACTTTGAACACCACTGAAATACAGACAGAAGATAAATGTCCACATTCAAAATAGCTATTACTGACATATATCATCTATGGGTTTAATATTTATTGAGTCTTAAGAAGATTATACATACAAACCTAAAATGACTTGTATACTTTAAAGTTCTCAGATCTTTCACCAGTTGTTTTATACACACACACATACACACACATACAGACACACATACACACACATATACACACACAAACACACAAACACATACACACACACAAACACATACACACATACACACACACAAACACATACATACACATACACACACATACACACACATACACACACACATACACATGTAGTATATTGCTTGCTTTGTTCCTTGTAAGGAACAGTTTTCTTGACCACATGTGTAAAATTGGAGGATCAGCTTTCAAAACACATTCTAGAAGTTATTTGAAACCATAATAACTGTGTATAGAGAGATTGATGGTTTCCATTATTTACACATTTTGAAAGCTAGATACATTTTTTTATCCTATGTTATTTGTGTAAGATAGCTCAATCTCCCAGATCTTTAAAGTTAAACAGCTATGAAAAAAATAAATACCTGCCTTCCCTCTACCATAGATTTAAAAACTTAGGGTAAATATAGTAATTTGTAAAAAGTTGGAGACCCAAAGTTCAAGGTACCTTAAATTAGCATTTGAACTCCCTGCTGAGTAATAATGGCAATGCAACAGAAGGATGAACTCTCATATCTATGCATAACACATTTTTAAACTTAGCATTCTCCCCAGGTGGTACATGATAGTACACATGAATTATGTTCAGACTGGGAAAGCTAGGAAGTTTTCTGTAACAATGACTCAGCATCTAGTTGGAAATCCTCCAGCTAGACTCTGACTTTGGGATATAGAAGTTCTTCTGAGAGAATACATATTCCCATGCTTTGAGTGACTAGATATGCTAAAATTGGACTGGTTACCAATATGTCACAAGGCATTTTTTTCAGGTGTATTTTTAATTAAATTCAGTTCTCTCTAAAAGCTGAGAGGGAAATGTTTTTTTTTAATTTTGTTTATTGATTAAAGTATTACAAAGAGTATTACATATGTCTCCTTCTTTTTCCCCCCCTTGATATTCCCCTGGCCTCCCCTACTCCCCAGTGTCTTATGTCCATTGGTTATGCTTATATGCATGCATACAAGTCCTTCGGTTGATCTCTTACCCCCCTTCCCACCCCCCAACCCTCCCCAGCCTTCCCACTGTAGGTTGACAGTCTGTGGGGGAAATGTTTTATAAAACCATATATAGCTACCATAGTATTTTATAGCTAAAATGCACCATTTAAATCAAGTATACCATTTATATTTCTCTCCTTTAAAACAGTTCATTCAGTTTCAGTTTTGTGACATATGTTTCAAAATCAATGAATTCAATGAAATGTATTACAGTGTTATGGACTGTCTTTTTTAATTATTAAATTTGACGTTACATTTCATAAATTTAAAGTGTACAGCATGTTACTTTGATACATTTGTATATTGCCATATGATTACCATTGAAGCAATATTTGTCACATAATATTGTAGTACAATATTATTATCTACTAGAGGCCCAGTGTATGAATTCGTCCACCAGTGAGGTCTCTCGGCCTGACCTGTGGGATTGGGCCGAAACCAGCTCTCTGACATCCTTTGAGGGGTCCCAGATTGCAAGAGGGTGCAGGCCAAGCTGAGGGACTCCACCAGTGCACGATCAGGGCTGGAGAGGGATGTGGAAAGTTCACCAGCTGGGGAGAGACCATGGGAGGGCTCCAGGGCGTGTTTGGCCTGTCTCGCTCAGTTCCAATTGGCCGGACCCCAGCAGCAAGCTAACCTACCAGTCGGAGCATCTGCCCCCTGGTGGTCAGTGCACATGATAGTGAGCAGTTGAGTGGCCTTAGCATATCATTAGCATATTATGCTTTGATTGGTTGAATGGATGACCAGACATTTAGCATATTAGGCTTTTATTATAAAGGATGTTCATTATACTGTGCATTGGAGCTCTATGGCTTATTTGCTAGTCCTTACAAGAAAATACAGAACGTTTCATGAATTTGCATGTCATGTTGTCCAGAGGCCATGCTAATCTTCTCTGTTATTATTCCAAGTTTAGTACATGTGCTACTAGAATGAGCACTTAATATATTGTTTTGAGTTATTGTAAATATAGTAAACTTTAATTATTGCAAATGTCTGTTCCATGAGCAGCTAAAATATTAAAGTCAAGGTAGTGGATTACATAACTGGTGCAGAAATATGAATTATTTATTGTTCCTTAATTCAGAAACATTCAAATAACAAGATAACAATAAGAATTTTTATAGAATGCAGAGAGGATATTTTGTAGAAAGAAAACGACTAACATGATTTCATACAAGATTGTTTTTTGAAAATATTCATTCTCTACCCATTTCTTACAAGGGCAAAGTCACACTCCCTACTCTTTCATTCTGGGCCTGAGCACATGACTCATTTTGACTAAAGGGATGTTGGCTGATGTAACGCAAGTGAGAGATGCTGTCTTACATTTCTGCCACAACCATGAGAAAGTCATACCCAGGCTGACTACTGGTCCCAGGAGGAACATTGAAACTTTTGGGGCAGAAATAATTGCTCCTATATTTGCTCAGCTCTGATCTTCTCTGAATAAATGACAGCGGTTTAACACAATGACTTCTAACTTTTTTTTTTTGCCACCTTTTAAAGATAATACTTAACTAGTTGCTTGAACTTAAGAATTGAAATACTCTATTTTTTACGTCTTAACACATTAGATTTCCACAGCCTAGCACTTTCATGCCCTTTTCAAAGCCTACCTTTCATGGTCCTCTTCAAATGTTCACATTTCTCCGAAAACAGCCTCCTATCAAAATTTACTTAAACTTGCTTCCCAGAATATAGCCTTGTTTTGCAATGCTGAGAGATTGTACCTTGTGTTGTAACTATCTGTGTATTCTTCATACATCTGCTACTGGAACATACCTGTGAAGCATGACTTGTGGCATACGTATCTCACTAGATATTGCTTATTAAGCATATTTCACTTACATTTTTGTAATGAAATATGTTTATTAAATACTGTATTTGGGAATTCTGCTAAAAATAAAAATGCTTGTTCATTTATTAGAGGTATTGGGTAAAGAAATAAATAAGTTTATATTGGAACAAGCATGAGTATAACTTACACACATTACAAACCAGTCTTAGAATCACTGGCTTGCAGAGTTGAGGGTTCCTCAGTTGTTTTTTGGCTTGCGTCAACATCAGTATTTTCCTTTTAATATGAAGAAAACCTCTGCTCTAATCCTACTATTAAGGAGATGTCTTCTTCAATTTCTTTAAAATTAATAGAAGATTATTTGCTTGATGTACTGATGCTCTTCCCCTGGTAAACAAAACTGAGTAATTTAGAACTAGAACATTAAAATACCTTAAACTATATTTTCTGCCCCAACCCTGATGCCACAAGGAGTCTTGATGCATTTTAAATATATTTAAATGAACAATAGCATTTAGGATCCACGATCTGGGCTCTAGGTATATTTATTATTACCGGGGTGCCATTGCTTCCCAGACTTCTCATTGCACAGAGCTAGGGAATATATGTACACCAATCCCTGCAAATAAAAATTTCGATGTTTCTGCATCTAATTATTTATACACATATATATATGCTAATAAGTTAAACTTCATTCGAATACCACAGACAAATTGCCTTTTTTTAATAATGTTTTTTCTTTATTGATTAAGGTATTACTTATGTGTCCTTATTGCCCCATTGTATTTATAAATTCTTTCTCCAACACTGAGAAACCTGGCTCTTATTAACTACAATATATGCACTTGTTTGATTACTATAGTATACATCCAAAGAAGTTTCAGAATTGTTACCCATATCTCTGCATGAAGCATACTTGTTACATACATAAGTTTGTTTGTTTTTGTCCTTGACAATATCCAGTTAAGGTACTATTTTCTGAAATTACTTACAATAGTTATTTTCTTGGCACCCATCAGCATGCTAATAGAGTTAGGGTTATTTATTAGTGTTTATATTCCACTTTGAGTTTTCCCACATCCTGGTTGATTTTAATTGTTGATTTGTCTTTGAAATATATGAAATATTACTATAATTCTAGCAGTTTGAATATACCAAAGATAATGAGAAATGTCACTTCCTTCTAATCTCTGCTATGTTATTAACAATACTTCTTTCCATTTCTTTTTTACACATGCCTGGCAAAAATACAAACTCTTTTGTTTCTGGTTTATCTTTTCTTCAAAACTAAAAAATAAAGCCATGCTCACAAAAAGATGCAGTCTTAGTATAAAACATCCATCAAACTGAAGTAAGGACTACCTACTTGACCAACAAAATAAATACAATAGACTTGGTTATAACCCAGAGAATAAAAATAATAGTGAATCCATAAATATGTAAATAAATACACATCTTAACATACTTTAATCACAAAGGAAAGACAACAACATTATATGGAGAAACCAGGAAGGTCAACATTATCAGTAGTAAGACAGCAGATTATGGTCCTGTGATGTGATGCTTTAAGAATTCAACATTTGCTTTGTGATATTATTGACAAAAATACATATTTTCAGTCTAGTCATGAAGATGCCTCAGATTCAGCCAACTTACATTGGGCAAAATAAATTATTAATAATCTTTGAAAGTGTCAAAGTCATGAAAGACAAGGATAGTCTGAAAAACTATTATAGACTAAAAGAGACAAAGGAAAAATAATAACTACATGTAATGTGTGACCCTGGATTTGACCTTGAAACAAAAAGAGAACATTACTGAAAAAACTGATAAAATTTGAATAAAGTCTTGTGTGTAGTTCATAGTAATATGCCAATGTTAATTTCTTGGTTCCAACAATTTCATTACAGTTCTGTGAAATGGATATATTAGAGACAACTGTGAGAGGGATATATAAAAATCGTTGTACAATTGTTCAACTATCCTTTAAGTCTAAAGTTAGTTTGGGAAATTTTAAAATATATCTAATTGTCTGGGATTCAAATATTTTTATTAACAATGATCAAAACTGTGGGTAACTTTAAATATCTGTCATGCCAAAATTTGGAGTGAAATCCTGCTCTCCCAATTCCAAGTTCGATAACCTTTCCTTTTAATACTCTGTTCTTCCAAATCTTGTGGGGGTATTTTTACTCAAAGTACAATTGATGTGGTAATTCATTGATCCCAAAGTCTATTGTTAGACATTATAAAATATGAAACTCAATTTTTAAAATGCTTCATATGTCCTATTCTTGACTCCACTAAAATAATCCATAAACTCATCCACCTACTTTTGTGGTATTCAATTAGTTACTCTCTATAAAAGAGATGAGAAATCAAAGATTTACTTTTAAGAAGGCAGTAGGCTGTCTTTTGTTTATAGATCTTAGAATTGGAGAATAGGGAAAAAGCATTTAGAACATTTTAAAATTCTTTTCTATCCTAAGCTTGTTCTTAAACTTGGTTGCTTCAAATTATTACTGCAGTTTTATAATAACAATTGTAATTCTTTGGGGACATTAACAAATAATTCTTAATAAGATAATATACCTTTAAAAATCTAATTAATAGGGAGCAAATAGCAGTTATCAGTATATACAATAATATTTCCCCCTGATCTCCAAAGTTAGTATTATCATTCTTTAAATCATACTTCCGGATGCTACATTATTAAGTATCACTATCAAGAATTACTGGATATTTTCATTTATTTTGCTCTTTGATTTGGCTGCATTTTTCAGAGCTA
Source organism: Myotis davidii (assembly GCF_000327345.1). NCBI lineage: Eukaryota > Metazoa > Chordata > Mammalia > Chiroptera > Vespertilionidae > Myotis > Myotis davidii. The sequence continues at coordinate 1,043,711 of NW_006287082.1, read as the reverse complement.
CCTTCATATCTGACCGGTAGATTGTTATTGAAATGCCACCAGCACTTGTTAAGATGTAGAAAATTAAGCTCACACATTTACATGCTGAATTTTATAGATGGTTCTATAGTGATATTGCTACTGGTATTGAATTCTTGAACTTTTATAGCAGTTCACAGAAATAATATTATATAACTGTGTAACATAGAAATTAATAAATGGTAAAAATGAAACATCGTTATATGGGGATTTATCAGTAAGATGCAATTTCTATTATATTAAAATTCTCAGTCTGGAAATATTAGGCTAAAATTCCAAGTTTACATTATTTTCCTGAATCTTGCACTATAGTATCTGTAATGTCATCATTTAAGTAATTGATTTTGCATGAGCTTTATTCACATTTTGATTAGCTAATTGAGAAGATTATAATTGTCATTTTCATCTAAAACTTAGTGAAGTTACTTCTAAGAGAGATCCTGGACAGAAACAAATAGAGAAAAGTCCATTAAAACAGCACAATACTTTAAAAGATCCCACAGAGCAGAACTCAACAGGAGCTGTTGGTAATGCAAACCCTGAGGACATCCTTATTAGTCTGCCCACCAAGTGGACTGTGAGTGTGTTGTCAACTCTGTGGGTTAGCAATAGCCAATAATTTAAAGCTAGTAGAAAGTCACTCCAGACATTTAAAATGCAATCACCTGCCCTTTGCTGGCATTTAAAATAGAATGAGGCCGTGTGAAGTTGGGGAGGTAGACTTGAGGCTCTCTGAAGTGATACATGAAGTCATGTGGTTTTTACTGCCAAGGTTAGTTAAATATGAACCTTTAGTCTATTAAACATTATCACTTTTTGGGGTGGTAGGGATGAGGGTCATAATATATAATCAAATATTTATTGAGTGTTTATAGTACTTGGTTTCCAGATGGAAGAAAGTAGAAAAGGATTTCCTGCCTAAACTGAAATATTCTCCAATAGAATAGTTACTAGCCCTGGTCGGTTTGGCTCAGTGCATAGACCATTGGCCTGCGGACTGAAGGGTCCCAGGTTTGATTCCAGTCAAGGGCACGTATCTTAGTTGGTCTTAAAGAAAATTGTATGAATTTGACCCTAAAGGCAAGGAAAGTAAAAACAAAAATAAATAAATGGTACTACATCAAACTAAAAAGCTTTTGTACAGCCAAAGAAACTGCCAAAGAAACAAACAAGCAACCCACTGAATGGTAGAAGATATTTGCAAACAACAGTTTTGACAAGGGGTTAATATACAAAATATATAAAGAATTCATATGGTATTATACAAAACATAAATAATACAATTAAAAAACGGGAGTGGGCCTGAACAGACACATCTACCAAGAAGACATACAAATGGCTAACATATTTATGAATATATGCTCAACTTCACTAGCTGTTAGGAAAATGCAAATTAAAACTACAATGAGATACCACCTCATACCTATTAGAATGACTATTATCAACAAGACAGGTCATAACAAGCATTGAGGAGGTTGCAGAGATTACATTCACTGCTGGTAGGAATGTAAGCTAATACAGCCACTATAGAAAACAGCATGGAGAGTCCCCAAAACACTGAAAATAGTTACCATATGACCCAGCAACACCTCTTCAGTGTATCTACCCCCAAAATTTGAAAAGTTTTATTCACAGAGATATATGCACCCCTATGTTCATTGCAGCATTATTCACAGTGGCCAAGACATGGAAAAAAACTGAAGTATTATTGGATAGATGATTAGATAAATGGAATACTACTCAGCCATAAGAAAAGATGAAATCTTGTCATTTGAAACAGCACGGATGGAACTTTGGAATATCATTCTAAGAGAAATGAGTCAGACTGGAAAAGTTGAGAACCATATGATTTCACTTGTATGGGGGATATAAAACTAAAAGCAAGAAATGAACAAACAAAAAACAACAAACAAAACCTCATAGACACAGACAACAGTATGGTGGTTACCAGAAGGAAGAGGGAGGAGTTACTGCAAGGTACATTTGGTCAAATATATGGTGATGGAAGAAGATTTGACTTTGAGTGATGGGTACACAATGCAAGATACAGATCACGTGTCATAGAAATATGTACTTGAAATGTATATGTTATTAATCAATGTCACTCCATAACATTTAATTTTAAAAAAGAAAGAAAATGATTGACTAATGCATTGGAAGTTGTGGTAGGTGCTTTCCTTATTTCCTTGAGTCTTCTCAAGAACTTTTTGATCATTTTAATGCATAATGAAACACAATATTTAAGATGTGATGCCACACAGCTAATAAAGGCTGGAATATTTAAAGCCACATCTTACTGAATTGTACCCCACGCCTTTCAATATTTCATCAGTGTGTATAAAATTATGAGAAATTAGATTAGTATTCACAACCCTTAATTTTGGTTCTTGAAGTCGCAAAGGAAACATTTGTTGGTAAACCTTCCTTTTCCTTCTCAATTCTTAAGAAAACATTCACATTTTACTTGCAGTACTGCCTGATGGACCATATATCTACAGCTTTGTGTTAACCAGTAGGTGGATGATAAAGTGCTCTTTCTTTACAAGAAAAGCACAGTTTCTGGACTAGCATTTTCATTGTTCTACAAAAAGTCTAAAGTAGTGATCACAATTCAGATTGCCTGACACATTTTTGAGAATTCTTTTCTAGCTAAATGAACAATTGCCTAACTTCTAGTGGGGCATGAGATAAAGCTATTAGGGAAACTGGAATTCAGATGACCATGCAGTTTAAATTGCTGGTTCATACAATTCCGTTCTATTTCAATTTGCAGGATAGAAACTTCTTTGAGAAAGCAAAACTTTTTTGCTATCATTTTATTATGAACAATTACTGTTGTTCCCCTTCATATAAATAAGTATATGGTAGAATTTAAAAGGTTACATCACATCCTACTGAGTCAAAAATTTACTGCTTTGTTGGTTTCGAAAATGCTAATGAAGGGGTTAAATTATTTGAACTATCTTTTACAAACAACTCTCCCAAGGTTAAAATGTAATAATACTCCCTTCAAGGCTAAACTATGTAGATTAGAAACAATGAAGGCAATTCCATGATTATGTTACCTTTTCCTTTTTTTGTAATGCACAGTTGTAGGGAATAAATCCTAACATAGTAGATTACCTAACAGTTACATGTTAGGTTTCAAGAAATGTCTTAAACTTAACCATAAGACCCAGGCAGGGAAGGGTACTACCAATTTAGATGGAGTCCGGCTTGAGAGAGGAAATTCTTGGAAACTCAGATTATGCTTCAGATAACACATACATTCTGAATATCTCTTTGTAGATTATTGCATTGGCATTCAGACATTTTAGGATTGACCTAGCTGACAGTTGGAAGTGATAATATTTCAGTATCCAGGGTTTAATTATGATTAGGAAAGAAGATGCCTTGGAGAGATTCCATATGTCAACTTAATTCGAAAATAGGTTTGGACAAGTGGATAAACACAGAAAATCTTCCCCAATGATTGGGGAGACTCATAGAGAATGATTGTCCATGTCAGCCATTATGCTGTTTAGTGTCTTGTCTCATGTGGGAATCCTTTTTGAATTGAAATGACTATCCTACTTGCCTCTAATCAAACTAACTATCTCTGATGAATTTCCATCATTTATTTCTTCACACAGCACCTACTTTTAGTAACAGCAAGTACATTTTTCTTCGTGAAATTATCCATTCTCTGTAGAAAATTGTTGTTTGTCAATCATGACATCCTTCTGCCAAGGATCTTATATGCAGTCCCAGCTTCAAAGACTAGAAAAAAATGACACATAGAATCAGGTATAAAGTTACTTTTACTTTGGTTTGTCACTGGACCAGCAAAAATGCAGTGCAACTATTATTTAAAAGATCAAAGATATAATTGAGTTGACCATATTCCATTTCTCACCACTTCTTCATTTTTATCAGTTTTGATCACAAACTATCATATTCACCTTCTTTGGGGTAAGGAGTGAACATTTGGTCTAGGTGAAATGAGTGCAATGTTTACCACCTAGAATTTTAAAATGAGCTAACAAACACTAATTCATTCTGGAGCTAATATCCTGGTGTCCTGTAGAAACTATCTTTTTATTACTATATCCTTCTATTCTGTGGGCTAGCTTATTTTCCTCATATTCTTATAATAAATATTAGATGTTTTTCTTTCTTAAACTTTTGTTGTTGTTGATTTACAAGCCCTAAAACATAATCCCTTGAATCCCATATGCCAGGCCACAAAAATAATTTTGTTTTTACTCCAAAACTGGAACATCACGATGTATTTAACTCTAAAATATCCCCGAGGAAACTTACTACCTTGGCATTTGTCAGCTGACCATCCTTTACATTACATCATCATTTCTTTCTCTGATTCAGTTATTACGCTTTTGAAAACAATCATTTGCTATTCATAAAATGAATTTTGGTAATAACACTTTTAGTATGGACTCTGAATTGATTGGTTTGCAGATGGGAGTCAGGCTCACAGGCAAGTCTTTTGCCCTAAAAAATTAGCCAACCCTGGGAGAGGCCGTCCCTCCCGTGCCAGTTAGGTCCGCATGTCAGACCATCAAAATTACAAAAAATAAAAAGAAATGCCTAATACACTTTGCCATAATTCTTTTTAAAATCTACACATTTTAATTCATTATTGTGATTCACCGCATCATTATTTATCAATCCAAGAACTTACTGGAGTGGCATTAAGCACACTTTTCCTTCCAGAAATCTTGCTGACTTCTTCCTATGAGATAACACCAGTTAAAACATGCAGTGGACCTGCTTTTTATCGATTCTCTCTGGCTGGCAAGCGTAGGCATTCACATCTGTTTGCAACTCCCTGAGAACATTCTGGACCCTATGTAGTAGTAACTATGGAACAGTAGAACATCATCTCATTAAAACTTAGGAATAACAAATTTTATATTATTTTGGACAAAATAAGACTCTTTATTTTAGTTTGCCTTACATGTACTAGATGTCAGCTTATTTTAATGGCTTATTCAAAGTCATCTTTCTGTTGTTGCTGTTGGTTAGTTTGCATGTCTTAAATTATCTTGTGTTTTAGAGTCTTTTCAACATATATTTAAAAATTTTGTTCTCTCACTAGTTATGTTTTTCTCTATTTATTCTTTCTTTTTTAAAAAATAAACTATTGCTAACAAAATTAGAACCTCAATTATTATGTTTCACAAACATTTCTTCTGGTTTCTTTGATTTTTTTCTTTGTTAATGGTATTTTATAAAATATTTTTATAACAATCTTATAGAATCTAATTATTCAGCCTTTTATTTATAGTCTTCTGGTTTCAGGCCAAGCTTACAAAGGCCGACTATACTTCAAATTTTAAACTTATTAAGCAAGCTTTCTTCTAATAATTTATGTTTTCATATTATGCTTTCAATACAAATCTTGTATCCACCTGAAATTTATGTTGGTATTTAAGTGTCATCTTAATCATCTAGTAAAATCTAGTATATCTTTGAGAGTGTTTATAGACTTTTTCTGTTCTCTCTACTAACAAAGTTTTTTTTTTTATCAATAATAATAAATATTTTAGTAACTGGTAGCTGGCCAGTCCTTTTTTACTCTATTATTTTTCTTTATCCTGATTCTTCTTACGTGCTTAATTTCCAGACAGAATTGAGTATAATTTTGTCAATTTTCAAGGAAAAAATAAAAAGTCATTTTAATTGGGATTATGTCCAAAATGTATGTAAACTTCTTTACTCAGAGCTTAGAGAAACATCAATGATGATAGAGAATCACTGATCAGCTGCCTCCTGTATGCCCCAAACTGGGGATGGAGCCGGCAACTCGGGCATGTGCCCTGACCGGAATTAAACTGTGACCTCCAGTTACATAGCTAGATGCTCAACCATTGAGCCATGCTGGCCGGGCCATAATAATATTTTAAAATTTTTACTTTATATTTTTATCTAATACTTTAAATTTTTGCATGAGTTTTATAAAGTACTCTGACTCAGTCTACTGTAGCTATGTTGTGACTTTTCTCATTTTTATTTCAGTGTATGTATGGTTCTTTCTGTCTTGCTTTATTAGAATACTAGAAGCCTTGTGCACAAAAATTTGTACACTTGCAGGGGGGGAGGGTCCTTCAGCCCTGCCTATGCCCTCTTGCAGTCCGGGACCACTCGGAGGATGTCCACCTGCTGGCTTAGGCCCGCTCCCTAGGGGATCAGGCCCAAGCTGGCAGTCATACATCCCTCTGGAAGCCCGGTAGCCCGGAAGCCCGGGATGTCCACTTGCCAGCGGGGAGCAGGCCTAAGCTGCAGTCGGACATCCTTAGTGCTGCTGAGGAGGCAGGAGAGGCTCCCACCACCACCGCTGTACTGGCAGCCGTCAGCCTGGCTTGTGCCTGAGCAGTGCTCCCCCTGTGAGAGCACACTGACCACCAGGGGCCATCTCCTGCATTGAACATCTGCCCCTGGTGGTCAGTGTGCGTCATAGTGACCAGTTGTTCTGCTGTTCAGTTGATTTGCGTATTAGC
>NW_006287082.1:1034649-1037091 GCF_000327345.1 Myotis davidii | reverse complement strand
GGGGGACCCTCACCCCATGGAGGTTTGGCCAGACTGGATGAGGGGCTGAGGGCTGTTTTCAGGCTGGCCAAGCCCCCCAGCGACGGAAGCTCCTAGCCTCTCCTTTTTGTCTTTTTTTTTCTTTTTTTTATTCTGGGATTTGTTTACGTTATATAATTGAAAGTTTGTAGCCTTGAGAGAGGAGCTCAGAGCCGGCCAGGGTGGGCGGGAGGGAAGCCTCCTGCTGGCTCCAGCTCCATGGCCACGGCGGGCTGAGAACAGGTATCTGGGGTTTATTTACCTCCTATAATTGAAACTTTGTTGCTTTGAGTGGAGCTCAGAGCCGGGAAGCTTGGCTTTCTTCATCACTGGGGCAAACAAGCCTCTGCTCACTCCAGCTCCTTGGCTGCTGGCTGCCAGGTTGGTTGGGTTAATTTGCATATAGTCGCTCTGATTGGCTGGTGGGTGTGGCTTAAGACATAGCGAAGGTACAGTCAATTTGCATTTTGTCGTTTATTAGTGTAGACTAGAGGCCAGGTGCACAAATTCATGCATGGGTGGGGTCCAGCCGGCTGGCCTGCCCCGATCTGGACCAATCGGGCCAGGCCGGTGGGAGGTTGGTGGTCAGCCCCGCCCATGACCGTGGTTGAGGGGCCGATTGGGGGCAGGGATGGCCAAGGGGAGGGGCCTCAGGCAGTTAGCCATCCGGCCCCGACCCCTGGTCGAACTCCTCATTGGGTGAACTCCGGCCCGATGGGACAATTTGCATATTAGCCTTTTATTATATAGGATATTATTTTTAGATAGGATTGTTTCTTATATATATTTATTATTCAACGCATTCTTCATTACTTAAATACAGTTTTCCCAATTTTATATTGTGTTTAAATTCTTAAAGTAGATGATTAATCCAATTTAATTTTATCTTTAACATCAAGACAGATTAAAACTGATATTTCTTCTAGGAATGAATTTGAGTATCCATAAGTTGAGATATACAATTTTACATAAAAACATTTTTCTAGATATTTAGCCACTCTGGTTGTAATTTCCATTTTTCTCATTGAAATTATTTTTCATTGATTTTTTTCCTACTGTCTTGTTTTGTTTTCTCTGTCTCATTATTTTTATTACATTTACTTATAATAGTCAAAGTACAATTCCAATATTATTTGGTATTTATTGAACTTTTATGGAGATTTGGTTTGCATAATAATAAACAGCCAACGTTTTTAAATGTTCCATGAGAATTTGTAGGAAGTTCCATCTTTTCAGAATATAGATTCAATGTATTTTATAAGCCTACACTATTAGGTAAACCTCATTTAATTCTTTATCATCTTACTTTCAGGTACATTGTTTAACATAAACTGATAGAGGAAAATTAGTTTTCTATTTCTATGGACTTCATTTTTATATTTCCTATATAATGGTAATTTAGTTTTTAAGGATTCATGGGATTTTGGATTTTATCATATGTCATTTTATAGTACCCTCTTTTGGCCCGATTAAATAAACTTATATTAAAATGTACTTGATGTTAATATCTTGAACTAGGTTTAATTTTGCTAATGCTTGTCCAGCAATTTTCACACATCTCCTACTGGCCTGCCTATATTTTCACTCCCGGTTCAAAAAATAGAATGCTGAAGAGTATCTAAGTAACTCACTAACAGACCCTTTAACCTTTGAGGCCAAATGTTCTGAAGCTATCCCTCCCAATGTTCCAAGCACAGTCGTTCTTATGGCAATTTCCTTAAAGAGACAAACAATTATGGACCTCCCCGTGGTATTATTCTATCAGGAAAAGTACTTATGGGAATGGGAAGCATGCTGTAGTAGTGAGATCAGCATTATTTTAAGCACTAAAATGAAACTTACTGAGGCTAATTAACCCAAGTAATAGCATTCAAAGAGTATCCTTAGGTTTGAGGTTAGCAAATGTTGTCAGTGTCTGGCTATATAACATTCTGTGCGAAGTTACAAGCAGAAATGTATAAAAAAGGAATGTCTCAGAAGATACAACTGAAATAAATCAAATTTAGACACTATATATATTGCATTAATATTTTATTGGACTTGACTTTTTGACATAATGTGGTCAAATATAAAAAGAATACTTAATCAAATTAGTTGCTTCTTAAAAATATTAAGGCCGAAACCGGTTTGGCTCAGTGGATAGAGCATCGGCCTGTGGACTGAAAGGTCCCAGGTTCGATTCCGGTCAAGGGCATGTACCTGGGTTGCGGGCACATCCCCAGCGGGAGATGTTCAGGAGGCAGCTGATCAATGTTTCTGACTCTCTATCTCTCTTCCCTCCTCTCTGTAAAAAATCAATAAAATATATTTTAAAAAAATATTAAGGACTATATATAGACTTGTATTCTCTTCTCTCCCCTTTATTCAAACTTCAGAGAAATGTTAATATTGATGGAGTCATAGATAAACCTGAGAGAAATCACT
>NW_006287082.1:1029504-1034614 GCF_000327345.1 Myotis davidii | reverse complement strand
ATTTGTACAGCTCATAAAAGCAGTAACCAAGTCTCCAGTGGTTCTCTCTCCTGTATTCTCACTGCCTAATATTGTTCTTGGTGCTGCTTTTCTCATTATGTATTTTTCGCTTTGACTGACTGGCTGACTGACTGACTGACTGACTGAATGAGTGAATGAGTGAATGGGCTTGATTACTGCCCTCCTTCCCCACCAATTCTAAATTAGAAGCTTGTCATAACTGAATAGTGAGATGTTCTATGGGATTGGTTACTACCTTAACATAAAAAAGTGTAGTGACTGACAATTGTGCGCTTATATGTGCTGGGACCTATTCTTGGTGCTGAAGATACACTCAGAAACAACGCAGGCAGCATGAATTGTTGAGTTTTTGAAGGAAAGCTTTCTGCGAAGTTTGAGCCACTCTGTTCGAGAGTAGAATTTGTATTGCAGTTGACCCTGAAACAATGCAGTGGTTAAGGGCGCGGACACCCCTCCATCCTCACAGTTGAAAATTTGCTTGTAACATTTGATTTCCCAAAAACTTACCTATTGTTCAGAAGCCTTGCCAATAACGTAAACAGTATGTTAACACATATTTTGTGTGTTATAAGTGTCAGGAACTGTACTCTTACAATAATGTACGTTAGAGAAAAAGAAAATGTTAAGAAAATCGTAAAGAAGAGAAAATACATTTACTACAATGTATGTATTTATTGAAAAATCCAGTTATAAATCGACTATTTGAAAACAATGCATGATGTTAAATGTTATGATACAAATAAAAAGTCAGTGTTCTGTATGAAACAATGTATATATAGGTAAATATTTTTATAAGGCACATGGATAATGTTCAGACCTCTCAAGATTCTTGAATGTGACTTTCATCAATAGCAAATTAATGTATTGGCTCCCAAAGTGCTTTTATTCAAAATTGAGTGGCCCTTTACAGGTGCAGGCATAGGCAATCTCAGAGGATATTTCTTATTCTTATTCTTATTCTTATTCTTATTCTTTCTTATTATATTGGATCCCATACAATTGTGACGTATTATTCAGAAATAAAATCATGAAAATGTAATAGTATAGACAAGTGAGTTTGTGTATTTTTATGGTGAATGTGAATATTTTAATATCAAAGCCGGTGGGCTAGGAAGTCATCATCTCGTATTTTGTCCCTAATTTTTTTCACCCCTTTGATGAAACTGAACCATCAACTTATGAAAGAATACATAATAGCTTAAACCAGTGTGTTACTCTTTTAATGGTGGGCTAGGAAGTCATCATCTCGTATTTTGTTCCTAATTTTTTTCACTCCTTTGATGAAACTGAACTATCAACTTATGAAAGAAATACAAAATAGCTTAAACCAGTGTGTTACTCTTTTAGCAGATGAAATACCTTATTACTGCTAATGCACTCCTTTGTTTTACATTATAGTTAGAATTTAGTGATTCAAAAGATTCAATATCCTTGACTCTTCCATCACACCATGGCTATAAAAATGATGAAATAATAGGAGCTCTTTGTATTAGTAAGAAGTTAAAAAATATCAGAGTTCTAATGAAACTCTAAATCTTGAGCCTTAATGAAAAAAATTTTATTTGTTCTTTAAGTTAATACAATTACTTAAATGATGTGGAAAATAATAGATAAACACGCACATAGATCTAAGTCATTTATATTGTTAGCAGTGTGTCTTTTATTGAGCAAATATCACTGCCTTTATTACTAAATGCAGATATAAATGAAAATAATTATAGCTCTGAAATTCTTCAAATCCATCCTAATAGATCTGTCTATTTCCTCCACTATTAAGAGAACAAATGGGCAATAAAGCCTGATCTTTTATCGCAGTAATAATAACAATAACAATAATAAAGCTTAAAACACTGTTATATGCGTATGTTCAAGAACTTTATAAATAATTACTCAATTAATATTTGTAATAATCATGTGAGGCAGGATCTCTTATAAAACCTGACTTCAATCCCAGTATATAGATTTAAATCCATTCATTTAAGTATAATATTATGCAATATTCACCAGCATATTATAGCCAGTTAACATTTGTCTCTTCTAATTAATTTATAACAATAAATATTTTTTAAATCTGGGACTGAATTAATACATAAATTAAAAAACACAATCCCTCTTCTCCAGGGTCTCATGATGTGAGAATTAGAAATCCATGCATATACACACTTGAGTAATTGTGTATTTTTTATGTTGCATTTTTTCACCTTTTCTGTTTTCAAACCTAAATTTTGTACTATTTTCTTCTTCTTTTCTTTTTTCTGTGCACAGTTGAGAGCACATTTCCAAGACTAATTATGAACATCTTTTGAGGCTTTTTCCCCAACAGGGAGAGATTTAATTTTTTAAAGAGCCCCCTATTGGGCTATAAGGCTGCAGTAATACTATTTAAGTCTAAGATTCTTTTTGAACTGTAAAAGCATACCTTTTGTCTGGATGCTACACTACACTAGCACTTTTTTAGATAATAAAAGTGATAGAATTTAAAACTTCTATGCAAATATAAATACAATGTTATATTTAAATGTTTGTAACTTAATTTTAAAATCAGTAAATTATCATTAAATATAGAATGGTATCTTTTACTGGAAGGTATATATTTTCTTCCAAAGATTTTACACAACATCATCAAGCATGTAAGTCCAGATATAATGTATATCACATCTTTAAGATCTTGCATATAGTATAATTATTGCTGTCTATATTTTTAGCTTTTACTTGCAGAATCCTTGTCTTATTTTTCCCTTTTTTCCTTGGGAAAGATTTTATCAATTTCATGTACTATTCCCTATTCATAATAAACTTACTTATTCCTGTATTTACTCAAATATAGATGCCATGAGCTTCTAATTCAAAATCATTGAAATATGGCAGTTACATACTTTTTGTTCAAACTGAGCCAGCCTTGAGAATCAAAAGAATCAATAATTAAGCAAATGCAGCAAGTATAAACCAGTTCTGTCCTGAGAATACTGGGACATATGCACTGTATATACAAGCTTTCCAAATCTATTTTAAGTCATCTGCCATAGACAAAAGAAGAGGCATTCACAGCCTTCTCACTTTTCTAATGCTGGGATTTTACCATTTCTAATGTCCTATCTTTTCTGGATATTCAATGAGGATGATTTAAAAAAAAAAGTTTGTCCTCTAGAGGCATACTAACCTAATTGTATAAAAAAATCAGTCAGTTAATATATTTATATATTTATGTGTTCAACAAATATTTACTAAATGCATGCTGACACTATGCTAGTGTCTGGGAATTCATGACAGAAAAAGGATGTCTTTTTAAATGGAGACTTAGTCTAGTAGAAAAGGAAAAACATACAGGCAGATGCAGGATAGGCAATAGGATAAAGTTCATAACGAGGTCTAAGAGACTAACAGTGAGGTGAACCTAATTCAGTTTCGGTGAGCGAGACAAATTTTGAGAGAGTAAACATAAAGATTCATGGATTCTTTTTAAGGGAAAAATATCCTTGAAGGTTTTTACCTAACCACTATTTAGAGGGAATGGCATGAATAGAAACAAAGAGGCTATGAAGCCATGGAATATTTTGAAGAAGATATAGCTCTATTAGGTGAGGATGAAGATGTGTTAAGAAAACGATAAGATACTTGAGTGAGAACTCACCTGCTGATGGGAACTTGGGCTGCTTCCAAATCTGGCTATTGGAAACAGCACTGCAAGGAACATAGTGAGTGCACATATTCTTTTGATTTAGTGTTTCAGGTTTCTTTGAATATATTCCCAGAAGTGGGATCACTGCGTCATAAGGCATTTCTATTTTTTTTTAAGTGACTCCATACAGCTTTCCACAGTGACTGCACCAATCTGCATTACATACTACCCAAGGCAATGTATAGATCAGTGATGGCGAACCTTTTGAGCTCGGCGTGTCAGCATTTTGAAAAACCCTAACTTAACTCTGGTGCTGTGTCATATATGGAAATTTTTTGATATTACCAACCATAGTAAAACAAAAGTTTATATTTTTGATATTTTATTTTATATATTTAAATGCCATTTAACAAAGAAAAATCAACCCAAAAAATGAGTTAGTTAGATGAGTTAGAAAGGGCTATAATAGGCTGTGTCATAGGTTCGCCATTGCTGCTATAGATTCAAAGCAATTCCTATCAACATACCTACAGTGTGCTTCACGTTAGATGAGTTAGAAAGGGCTATAATAGGCTGTATATAATAGGCTGTGTCATAGGTTCGCCGTCGCTGCTATAGATTCAAAGCAATTCCTATCAAGATACCTACAGTGTACTTCACCAGAACTAGAACAAATATTCCAAAAACTTATGTGGACAAAAGACACTGAATAGCCACAGAAGTCTTGAGGAGGAAGAGCAAAGTTGGAGGAATTAAGGCTACCTGATATCAAACTTTACTACGAGGCCATAGTAATCAAAACAGCATGGTACTAACCTAAAAGTAGACATATAGATCAAAGGAACAGAATAGAGAGCACAGAAATAAACTCATGCCTTTACGGTCAATTAATATTCAACAAAGAAGGCAAGAACATATAATGGGATAAAGATATTCTATTTAGTAAAGGGTGTTGGGAAAATTGAACAGATATATGCCAAAGATGGGTTCTTAAACTGGACCGGAGGGCCGGAACAAAAGCATGGATGGAGTGTTTGTGTGAACTAATATAAATTCAAAGTAAACACCATTACATAAAAGGGTACGGTCTTTTTTTTTTTTAGTTTTATTCATTACAAATGGACGGATCAGGCCCACGGTCCGTAGTTTGCCCACGGCTGGTAGAGTGTCGACCCTCAGACCTAAGGGTAGAGAGTTCGATTCCTGATTGGGTTCTATACCCAGCCCCAGTGGGGGCACGAGTGAGAGGCAACCTGTCGATGTGTCTCACATTGATGTTTCTCTTTTTCCCTTCCCTTCCACTCTCTCTAAAAAAATCAATGGAAAAAATATCCTTGGGTGAGTATTAAAAAAAATAAAGTGACAAATTATCAGCTCTTTGGACTCAGATACAAGGCATAACTCTTGGTTAGCCGCATGTTTGCTAAAAGACCTCTGAATTTGTGTCAGATGTTTCCTTTGGGCAACAAG
>NW_006287082.1:1027141-1029359 GCF_000327345.1 Myotis davidii | reverse complement strand
TTGCAGAAAGCTATTTCTGCATGAGTGTTGTGTGTGTCCCCCCCACCCCCCGTATTTATGTGATTAAGTTACTAATTTGGCAAGTCATATTATTTTTTTTCTATGCTTTCTTTTTCCTCCATTAAGTTTCCTAGGACTTTCATAGGAATAGCTTCATTAACATAGAATTGACATTCTTTATGGAGGTTGGAGCTCCCAGTAGTTTTTAAAACTATTTTATAAGCTTAGCAACCTTTTGCTAATTGATGTTTTGTCCTTTTTCTAAGCACTGTTAAATCTGTGGATCTAACAAAAGCTAAAGTATTTTGAATTTGAATAATTATAGGAGTAACTTCTTAACACTATTTTTATGCACTTATTAAAATAAGCTTACTTTATACACTATTCAAAATTTAACATGGGATTTACAGTTTATAAGATGCATAATGTATTTTTTGTATATTTGGAATAAGCTATTATCTTCTCAAATGCTTTAAGTGAGTTATCAATTAATGTCTATTGCACAGTTCCATATTAGCATTGAGGTATGCTGGATGCACATTGGAAAGGGCTATAATAGGATGTGTATAAGAATTAAACCGTGAACTCTCCTAAGAAATTGAGATTTCCACTGTGAGACCAAACTAATGCTTATTAAACTATAGTAGAATCAATTCAGAATTTCCTGATTAATTCTAGATGCTTAAATGGGTTTTGAAAACTATCTGCAAACCATCTATTTGTCAACCACGTTAATAGACTATACACTCTAAGAATCACTTGAAAGTGTTTCGATTTCTGCATTCTTTAGTTAGCATCAGTGTTTAACTACACGAATGCTTTTATTTTCTTTAACTGTACTTTTTATTTATAAAATAAGTATAATGAGATACATGAACAATTTCAAAATACTGTTAAGGGAGAGCAAATCAATAAGGCAACTGAGTAGACTAGCCTTATTATCTTCTCATCCAAAATCTGTATAACCTTTTTTTTTGAATCCTCATCCAGGGGTAATTTTTTGTATTGATTTTTAGAGAGACTAGAAGGAGGGGAGGAGCGAGGGGGGGAAAGAGAAACATCAAACATCAATGTGAGAGAGCAACTTCTGTTGGTTGCCTCCTGCACGTGCCCCAAGTGTGGCTGGCGATCAAACCCACAACCCAGGTTCATGCACTTGACCAGGAATTGAACCCGTGACCCTTTCATACATGGTCCACACTCTAACCCTTGAGTATACAGGCCAAGGCAAAACTCATATAATCTTATTAACCAATGTCACTTCAATAAATTTAATTTTAAAAAGTTAAAACAATAAAAATAATTATTGTGAATGGGAAGATTTCAGATGAAGCTTGAGTATTTGGCAATTACTAGGGGATAGAAAAGGGAAGGCTATTCAAGGTAGAAAGAATATGTAAATTCTAATGCGATCACAGAGTAGAATCAAGGGCAGCCAAAGATAGATTTGACAGGACAGAAGTGACCTGAGATGGAACAGGAAGCAATGAAGATCAGAAAGACAAACATGGTAGCAGCAGCTCTGTAAGGAGGCACCTAGAGTAGACGTATGAAAAAACACGTGGTAAACAGATGACTTGGGTGGATTTTGCAATGATCCCAGTAAGATATGTTGCTGACTCTACTAAACGAAGCAGTAAGAAAAGGGAATACATATATGTATCATAAATAACATTTTTTTCAGATAGTGTTCACTGATACTGGATATATCAAAACCACTTAACTGAAATATGTCTACTCGGACATTTTTATTCACATCCATGTAGATTGAATCCCCTAAGTGAATGATAAAAAGTAGCTACTGATAGAAACTCTTAGAAGTGTCCCTTCCACTGGAAATTAGAAAAAGCAGTGGTGAAATTGCAGGCACAGTTTCCCTGGCATGTTGCTGATAGAACCCAGATTGTAGTGTATGCAGTAGAAATGTTCTGTGGTTGTCAAATAATATTTAATGTTATGTGATCTATTAACTGTTTCAAACAGCATGCATGGTGCAGTCCCAGTTTTGTTAAAATATTTGTTTATGGACATAGGGACATATGATTTTTACATGTGAATGTTAAGGGCTATTCATAGTGGAACTATGATATTCAGTTTTCTTTTTTGAGCTTTTCTGAGGCATTTATTTTTTAATAACACACATGCATTTTTGTAGAGATTATAAAATATTATCTAAATATTAGCTGTTAAGTAAGCAGAGAGAAAAATAAAAGAGACA
>NW_006287082.1:1025758-1026935 GCF_000327345.1 Myotis davidii | reverse complement strand
TGTTCAGTAAGCAGAGAAAAAAATAAAAGAGGAATTCAAAGCCTAAGGAGTTTATAAGATGGTGAACATACAATTAAGCTTATATGGTGAAAACAGAGAATCAAATATTGGCTATTATACATAGCACTGCAATGAACATAGTGGTGGAGGGATTGAGAAAAAAAAAAAAGAGAGAACTCATGGACATGTTCAACAGTGTGGTGATTGTCGGGGTAAGGAGGTGGGTAGGTGTAGAAGAGGGTAGAGAGGGGATAAATGGTGGTGGAAATAAAATAAATACAAATAAAAAGAGAGAAAACAGAGTCAGAGGAGAGAGAGGGTTAATATACCAGGAGGAAAAAGTTAATATGTGATTCAGGCTGAATATCAAACACTAAGGCATAGTAGAGGTTATTAATTTCAATTCGTTATAATTCATTTTAATCAATTCTTTAAAAGTATTCTTTATTCAATTAAGAATAAACAATTATTAAAATAAAATTTATTTAAAATAATCAACTGTTTATGAACCCAGGAAAACAAATCCACAGAAACGTAGTGTTAGGTACAGCCGATAGGTCTCTACTTTTCAAGTTATGAAAATCAACTACTAATATAATTTAAATAAATTTTTCAGATAGCGTGCACTTATACAGGGTACATCAACACTACTTAATCAAAATATGACTACCCAGATATTTTCCTTTACATCAGTTGTACATTGAATTCCCTAAAGGAAAAAAAAAAAAGTTGTATTCTAATTTTTGAATAGTCTCATTTTGACAGCTTTCTAAATGAAAATTCATGAATATAAATATAATTCTTTTCAAATTATACATGAATTCTTTTCATAGCAGCTTGTTTTGTTTCCGTGCTGGCTTTTAGCGAAATAAGATTTCGAACATTAAGAATGAGAAACCAACATATTACAACAGAATTCACTTTGAACGAAATGAAATGGAATGTAAAATATAAACTAACATCTAAAAATGGGATTTTGGGAAATGCTTGTTCTCATTACTTTCTTGGTAATACAATAATAACCTGTTCCCTACCTTTATGTTTTGAGGCAAAGACCGAGGGATATAAAGCTTTACAGAGAGTATGATGTAAGACTGCAGATATCAGAACGTTGAAAGAAAGCAATTTTTGCCAACCTATTTATGTTATTACCTTTTAGAGAGAAAGTTCATGCTGT
>NW_006287082.1:1024891-1025746 GCF_000327345.1 Myotis davidii | reverse complement strand
GAAAGAGTTGGCCAACTCTTTTCTCGATTTTTCATCATATTCAGAAACTGTTGCACTTATTTATATATTTGCACAGTATATAATACCTTTCTTATCTAGAGGAGGTGGAGATAAGATGAACATTACACCAAATTGAGCTTGGGGCATGGGATGGAAAAGACACTAGAGAATCAACAAGATATCTATGTTTTAAGAGCTGGGATATTGTCGGAGCGAGTACCAGCCATTGGTTACCAAAAAAATAGTTTAAGTGTTGCAAGGGAGATCCCAGTATTGAAGCTGAAATTGGTAAATGAAGTTCAATATCGGATAAATCTGCAGAGGTATGGGGATGCCTCATACTAATTAAGACAATACAATACATTTTGCTAAACAGCATGACTTTTTTTTTTGGTGATTCATTCAACAGGTCATGAAAGCATGGGCTCGGAGCCATCTTAAAAGCAGTACCTGACTCTCAACAGACAGAAGCTAGTGAAGGGATAGCACATTGTGACTATACATGTTGTCGCTCAAAAGCGTAGACTAGATTTTTTTTTCATAATCAGATAGCAAAATAACCTCGTACCTGACTCTCAACAGACAGAAGCTAGTGAAGGAATAGCACATTGTGACTATACATGTTGTTGCTCAAAAGCGTAGACTAGATTTTTTTTCATAATCAGATAGCAAAATAACCTCATTTGGGCTGTTTATAATTCATCATTTTTAATAAAATAATGAATAAATTTAATAGGGAGGGCTGTTAAATTAACGCACATTGGTTAGATGGAAGCTATCATCTAATTTATATCTGTTAGGGTTGCCAAAGGAGGAACGCACAAGACCAAAATGGTAAGGGATTATAAATTTCCT
>NW_006287082.1:1013005-1024750 GCF_000327345.1 Myotis davidii | reverse complement strand
TCATTGAATAAATGATCTTTGTGCTGAGACAGCCAGTTGCCATTTTGCTTTTATATACAACACATGCATGCACGCACGCCGGCGCACACAGTTCTCTCAGTTATACCAGTTGCTGTAGTCAAACTATAGCAGGCATATAAATTAATTATTTTTAAAGTATATCTAAAATTTTAAAACAAATTAGTTATTGCATCTTTTAAATTTTGCAATAAAGTTCAGTATACCCTATATTTTCTTAGAAATATAAATTAAATATCTCAATTAGCCAATAAATTGTATGGAAAAATTTTGAATTTATGTATTTTCAGATTCTGATGACCGTATTTAATTGAGAGAAGGAAAAGGCATATTGATTGAGGCTCACCAGTTATTTCATCTCAATAATAAGGCAGCTTTTATTGTTAAAACTAGAAAGTTATCACAAATATATATTTAACCATCAGTAAGGAATTAATATAACTAAATATTGGATATTGTGTAAATAAAGATAGTGGCTCAGCCTGGATAGATTAGGTAAACTTGAAGTAAAATGTTTAGAGAGCCTATGGATATAATATTGTAATAACCTAACAAGGGCATTGATCTAAAATACAATGATAACACAAGGCAATAAAAACTAAGTCTAAGAATTGAAATGTAGAAAGCCAGCAAACTGCAGGTGTTAGAAAATCAAGGCAACTAATCATCTCACTAAGTATGATGACTTATAATTTGTACTCCTAAGTAAAATACAGCCCACTGTAATATAACATTCACAATTGTACTCTGCAGCTGCTCTCCTAACCACATGCTCATCTTCTCCCAGGAGATGCTATAGTTGTGGGTCTTCAAAGATTAGGCTCCTAACTTCAAACTCTAGAGGCTCTAATTATCTCAGACATTGGGTGGGGGGCATCTTCCATTGGACACATCTCTTGATTTAAGTTCTCGGAAACTGTGACACATTAAACATATGTTGTTACTACTTTTTTATCTCTGTGTCTTGCTGAAGTATCTAGTACATGCTATATATTATGCTTGTCGGCTCTGTTATGTATATTATTGATTTGCCTGGACAGCCAAATGTTGGCAATAAGGAGAATGAGACTTCTAGATACTCGCAACTTTGGTGTTGAAAACTACACCAAATGTAGGAGAGAAAGTGGCTCTGATTTTAGGACTGAATGTAAGAGACGGAAAAAGTAGTTTTTGCATCTTTATTTCAGAGAGTAATGATTCTCTTGTTCGTATAAATAATGTTTAAGAAAAAGAATGGGAAGCAGCTGAAATTCCAACAAGCAACTCAGAGATTTTCTTCATCCTGAGAAATGTGGGCTGAGATGGAGCTATTGTTTCTGGGTAAAGGAAAATGAGGCATCAATTAGTAGAAACCTAGAAGCAATGCCCCAGGGAAGAGCAGAGAGCAAGAATGTCAGGCTTGAGAAACGTTAAAGAAACAGGAAGCAGGGAGATGTTTAAGCATTTTATAGGTCTGCGATTCTAGGAAATTTTTGTTTGGACTGGTGAGTAATAAGGCCTGTGAGTAACAGACCCGCAATTAATGGATCTAAAAGTGAGAGAGAGGTTATTTGAAGAATTTATAAATCTCCAGGTTCTCATGTTCAAAATTCAACAATAATGTTTATGATATAATTTTGTTAATAATTGTCTGAGGCAGCTGAGGCTGACATAACAAAGCACTATAGATTGGATGACTGGAACAATAGAAATTTATTTTCTCCGTTCTGGATGCTGCAAGTTCTAGATCAGAGTGCCAGCATGTTGGGTTTCGGTAAGACTCTTCCTGGCTTGCAGATGGCCTCCATCATCCTTGTGCTCACGTGACCTCTTTGCATGGTCAAGAGGAGAATTCGCGTTCTTATGTATCTTCTTTTGAAGGCACCAATCCCATTATGAGAGCCCCATCCATGCTCATGACCTCACCTAATCCTAATTTCCTCCCAAAGGCCCCATTTCCAAAAATCACATTGGGAGAGAATTTCAACATATGGAATTTAGGAAGACATAATTCATAGCAATGATCGATAAGAGATGTTTTGTTCTCTAGATCCCCAAATCATTTTATAAGAGCTCAATTATTTCAAAGCAAGGATTTGTACACATTTCTCTGTTCTATGTTCATCTCTCAGTATTTCAGCCTGGAGACTTTGTCTTATTCATCTATGTACCTATAAATTTAATAGTGCATGTGTATGCCTCAATCAGGCACTTAGTGAAAGAAAGTAAAGAAATAAACACTAAACAAACATTCTGTTTAGAGAAACTAGAGCGGAGGGTGGCAAAGGCTGATATGAAGCATTTTTTCCAGAGCTGTAGTAAACTTCATAAATGATAGCTTTTATTATCTATGTTAGTATGGAAGCAGAACTACAACCAAAGATGCAGATACTATTTTAAAAAAATTCTTAAGGGGAGAAACTAAGATGGCGGCAGAGATAAACACCGGGAAATTAATGCCGCTCACAACAATTGATTAATACCTTAGAGAAACAATACTGACTTCATCCAGAACAACAGGAAGCCTGGCTGACTGTAAATTCTACAACTAGAAGGAAGGAGAGGCTGCTCATGACCTCACCTAATCCTAATTTCCTCCCAAAGGCCCCATTGCCAAAAATCACATTGGGAGAGAATTTCAACATATGGAATTTAGGAAGACATAATTCATAGCAATGATCGATAAGAGATGTTTTGTTCTCTAGATCCCCAAATCATTTTATAAGAGCTCAATTATTTCAAAGCAAGGATTTGTACACATTTCTCTGTTCTATGTTCATCTCTCAGTATTTCAGCCTGGAGACTTTGTCTTATTCATCTATGTACCTATAAATTTAATAGTGCATGTGTATGCCTCAATCAGGCACTTAGTGAAAGAAAGTAAAGAAATAAACACTAAACAAACATTCTGTTTAGAGAAACTAGAGCGGAGGGTGGCAAAGGCTGATATGAAGCATTTTTTCCAGAGCTGTAGTAAACTTCATAAATGATAGCTTTTATTATCTATGTTAGTATGGAAGCAGAACTACAACCAAAGATGCAGATACTATTTTAAAAAAATTCTTAAGATGCATTTTCCAATTTATTGAATGAAGCTCATGGTTAGCATTTACATAATGGAACACAATTGATCGGCTCTCTCTCCCGTTATCCTTCACAGCATTTCTTCCAAAGATCTCTTAAATGTCTATTCCCTCTTGGGTTCCAAACTGACACAGGGGAACAAGCTCAGTTCTATCAGAAACAAAGGAAAATAGAGAATAATTGGATGAAATCCTTAAAATGCTAATATCTAACAAATCAAGAAATCTAGATTATAATATCCAGTGAAATATTATTAAGTTAAAGATAATAGTTTTTTTACAAATTAAAAACAAAACACTATCAAATAGTCACTGGAAAATCAAACAATATATGAAGTTGTAGAGTGTATGTGTAGGGAGGGGTGAGGGGAATTGACTGGAAAGGAAAAAGAGGTAACTCTCTGGGGGTGATGAAGTAGCAACTAGTTTCTGTTTCTTGATTTACATGTATATTCCTGGTGCTTTTGCAATACCCAAAACATTTTAGATTGTGCACTTGAGATCCCTTTTACCTCATTGTATATAAATTTTACCTCAAAACAAACAAACAAAAGTAATTAATGCAAACGTACAACTAGAAACTGACATGGTTGTAATGCCCAGAACCAAAAATTCCATTAAGAATTTCCCCCTAAAATGCAGCATGTTCTAATACTGAAAGCATGAAAGAAATTATATAGAATACATCTTGATGTTCTTTTTGTAGACAAATTCACCTTCTAGCAGCTATAACTTTCAAATTCTTGTTTTTATGTCTGAATACTTGTGTTCCTGTAACTGTAGGGCACCATGAGGGGTCACTGCACAGATTATGGTTAAGGGCGCGACTCAGTTGATACTGTTCAGCTATACTGACCCAGGCTCAGTACTCTGGGTACAACTCACTTGGGTTACTGTAATAGACTCCAAGGGTTCATTTTTCAATGCAAACTGAAGATTTTACAGCAGTAGAGTTATATTATGATCCTAGATGTCAGGACCTATGCTAAATGATTCAAATACACCAATTTACGCAATCATCACAGACACCCAATAATTTAAATAGTACAATTATTCTTATTTTGGGTAAGTGAATCTTAAAATTGTTAGGTAATTTGCCAATGACGACAGTGCCCATGTGTGGCAGAGCCGGTTCTAATTCAAGTCTAATTTGAGAGTTTTGCTCTTATTTCTGTGACATTCTTCTCAATTAAACACAGACATGTTCTCCATTAGCTTAAAATTACATTTTACATTCTCAAGCCAAATGTGTCTATATTTGCTAGTGTTTCCAATCAGTTTAGTAAGTAAATTTAGCTCTTGAAATTGAGAAGTATCTTAAATAATGTTCAAGGTTTTCAGGAGTAAATAACTAGCAGTGGAAAAGTTCAACATTATTCACTGATGTTAGAATACGACTAACAGGAAATAATAATTGAACCTGTTTTGAGTAATAGTGACAAGGGATTTCCCTGGCATATAGCTAGCTAGGCAATCCATCCTAATAACAGATCACTCTCCCTCCCTCCCCCCACCCCAAATTTAAAATATGAATAGCAGTTTCAAGGAAATGTCTAAATATCTTCTAATGAAAAAGACTGGACATTGCGATCTCAGTGTCATAATATGTTTTCCAACTGTGCTAAACTTAAACATATTACAATTTGCAGTATGTGAAATTTAAGAAGTTGAGAATATAGTTTGAAAATAGTTATTGGCAAATCTGAATTTCCTCTTGCTAATCAGAATAACCGAAAAATGGAAGCTATCCCTTATTTATAATCAGCATTTTCTCTCTTGTAGATTAGCTAGGAAATGTTATGAAGAAGCATGGTTTGTTTACTAGTCTAATGAATAAAATTAATGAATGTCGGACTCTGCTCTGGCAGCTACTACCTTAGCAGTCTTAAAAAGTTACCATAACTCAGACTCTTTCATGATTTCACAGCAAGTAAGTCATATACTTTCTCTGACGTATGTCTTATAAACTGCAGAGTAAAATTGACTACACAGTAGGTCCAGGCATGTTCACGCAAGGAATATAAGATTTATGAAAGCTCATGCCTGGATATGTTTCTGGGCTTTATTAGAAGATGCTTTGAAGTCAAATTTCCTAGCATCTGACCCGCCTTCCTAGTTTGGAGAAATCCATATTTCTGTGGTCGTTGAAGTGGTAAAAAATATTTTTGTTTAGAAAGAAATTAAGAAGACAGACTATGTCCTTAATCTTTGGCAGCAAGGGTGAGAACAAGTTATCTCAGTTTGGTCAATGAGATAAACCTACCAAGGATTATGAATCTTCAATGAATGACTCAAGGTTTTGGGAAAGTAATAGGAGG
This sequence comes from Myotis davidii, assembly GCF_000327345.1. Lineage (NCBI taxonomy): Eukaryota > Metazoa > Chordata > Mammalia > Chiroptera > Vespertilionidae > Myotis > Myotis davidii. The sequence goes on along the minus strand of NW_006287082.1, from coordinate 1,019,352 downwards.
ATTTTCATGGTGGTGGTGTGGGGAGGGCAGTGCTGTCCATATCAGCGTGTGTGTGTGCCTCCAGTAAAGAAGGGATATTTGTTAGAAGTAGCACTAGCTGCGTTCCTGTTTAGTTCTCCAGTTATCTTGTGGAACCTGTACATTAAATTTATATCCCAGCTAATTCTACAACCTGTTTCTAACGTGTACATCCAAAACGCTATCAGATCACTGGAATACCTATTTTACAACTGTTCTGGACACAATTTTAAGTCATTGAGACAATCACATACAACAACTCAACACTAATGACATGCTCTGGACTTGTGGAAAAATAAGACATGGCCCTTTTGGCAAGACAAGTGAAGTGGTGGACTGATAGGCTATCAAGAGAAAACTAACAATATGCCGAAATGAAATTAGAAAATGGATCTGAAGCCTGACCCTGAGGGCTTGACCCTGGTCAATTTATTGTCTAATGATGTGCTTGTCTGCCTGTTAAGGAAGAAAAAAGTGGGTAAATAAAGTCAATCTATTGCTGAAAAGACTGGCAAAGGATTCAGATCATTGTGCTTCTAAATAGAATAAGAAAACCATAGGAGGTAGCAGTGAAATAACATGACTTTAAGTGCAAATCTGTCCTGGAACATATAAGTAAGATCAACGATCATGAAATTTCCAAATGCTGAGAATATCTCATCTTCTGACTACATTAAGTTTTTATGTTATATATTTCTTTGTTTGAATGATCAACCAACTGTAGATTTCAGTAGTTCTCTACATGTCTGGGTATGTGTCTGGAGGGGAAGGGACATATATGAAGCACCTACACAACTGCTTGAACAATCATTACATATTTATTGATTTGAATGAAAAGTATGTCTTTTTTATTTTATAGTATCTTTGCTTAGAAAAATGAATACATGAGGAAAATATTATTAAATAATGTTCTAAGAGTTGAATTTTCGAGAGAAATCAAACTCATATTTTGAAGGAAACATAATTGGATTTGAAAGTATTTGAAGAAAACATAACCCAAATCTGATAAGTATACTGAAGGAATAAGGCAAGTCACATCAAATTTATATCTCATTGAGTTAAAAAGTGTTTAGCATATATATCTTTGTGAAACTCAAGATTTTGACAGCACAATCCACTGAAATCAATAATTTAAATGATGAATTAAGACATCTCTTATCATTTATGTTAATAATTCAGTTGAGTTTACCAAATAATATTTTATGGGATGTGACACCGGTAAATCTCAGGGCTAATATTTAAAAATGTCAATACATTTCAGTGATAATAAAAACTTCTATGACTGCCAAATGTCTCTCACTGTATTTCATAAGCCTATTGTATCATAATGAACTCCCCTACCTAGCTGTGTAACACCTGTATGTTAATGTAGAATGCACACGTAAAGAGTCCAGATATTGCCCCACTAATACAACTTAAGTATGTTTCTTGATTTTACCTGAATTCTACAAAACATTAACAATAATTTTACGATAATAAGAATTTTTTTGATGTCAAAGATATAGAATAAATTAACCATTTACTAAAGAGATTCTACACTGGAATTATTTCTACCACAATAGGGCTATCCCATATAATAGCTATAAATGGACTTATTGATTTTATGGCCTCTTGAAAAAGGGAAATGACTAAACACTATTTCTAGATTTTGAAGTTTATAATAAATACATTAGTAAATATGATTTATGTAACATTATTCTCAGGTACAGAACAAATATCAGTTAATAACTGATAATTCTACTTTTACTTTAGAACATGATTTTCGTTATTTACTAGAGGCCTGGCATACGAAATTTGTGCTCGGGTACGGTCCCTAGGCCTGGCCTGTGATCAGGCCATCTCCCCCAGCTGCCTGCAGCTGGCTCTGCCTGCCGCCACCCCCACCCCCTGTTCCCCGTTCGCCATTGGGTGATCAGTGCCTGACAGCCGGGGGAAGGGACCGAGAGGTGGTCAGTGCACCTCACAGTGACTGGTCCAGTGGTTGTTCTGCCGTTGGGGTCAATTTGCATATTATCCTTTTATTATATCAGATTACTTGGATCGATTTGATTTGTTTATGGAAAATGAGTGCTTATTGTTACTATTTCTGATAGTTCTCTGAAAATAATTCATAACATTTAAAAATGAAAATCTATGACTATTTTAACATAATTATTCCTAGAATCATATTAAAAATCTAAAATACTAATTAAATTATATACTTGAATGATTTGTATATATTCAAGAATGAAAATCACTCATGCCTTAATATTTGCTCATTTATGTTAAAATCCTTTTTTAGAAGATATTTTCATAGGTCATCTGTTATGTTCAAACTCTGATCTATACAAACTAGCAAAATAGCCCATTCAAAAATTCATTTTCTTTCTATTAGACCCAGCGTATTCCATTTTGAAAAAATTGTTGACAGTATTACAGATGTTTCCCATTTTCTCTCTTTTGCCACCCTCCACCCAGCCCCCATCCCACCACAGGTCTTCTCCACACTACTGTCTGTGTCCATGCATATATGTTCTTTGGTTAATCTCTTCCTGTCTCCTTTACCCCCACACCCCTCTGAAATCTGTCATTCTAGCCCACTCTTAATAAACAAGCAAAATAACACTAGAAGCCTGATTTCATTCTTCCCTCCTGAGAGAGCCCATGAAGATAGGAGTTTATATATATTTTTCATAAGATGCTAGATTCTTCCCTAAAATATCATTCTTGCTTCTTCATCAAACCTGTGTCCCCTCAGTCACGTGGATGTAAAGATTAATAGACATATTCCATGTTCTTCCTGAGTTTATTATCCAGTTGGGGAAACAGACATGTAATATCAGACACGGTGGATTAAGTGGAATAGAGATCTTAGTAAAATAAGTTGGATTAAAAGGGGAAGAGTTATTTATGTTGCGGGGACTAAAATAAATCTTCACATTTGAACAAGACCTTGAGTAGGCTCCACAGAAAATGGAAGGGTACCCTAGAAGGAAGGAAGTCACACTAAAAAATTTTACACATGTGAAAAAGCAGGGATCGCTGCAGTGCATGACCATGGTGAAAATTTTGTGCTATTGGGTTTTGTTTATTTAAGGGTTTTAGTATTTAGCATTTGTAAAATCCCTTAATGTATGCAACCAACTATGAAAGGTTGAAATCCCGTCAGGACATGTCTGAGAGAATATATTTTAGAAACACATATATTAAATGTGGACAAATAAACATCAGAAAATTAAAATTGTCTGCTAAAACATTTTAAATATATATATTAAATTTAATATTTGATATGATGACTCCCAGGCAAAATTTCTGAGCAGCTACTAAACATAGATTGGGAGGAAGAAGAAAAGTCTGCTACTAGGAAGTCTTCTAAAAAGTTGTATAAGAACTGTCCCATCTCCCCCTCTCGCTCTCTCTTTTTCTTATACTAACACTTAAATTTATATTCACAGTTTTGCATGGAGTGGGCAGTAGTATTCTAAAACATTGGTATAGTACTTGACAGCCTCTTATTAGTGAGGTTCAGGGCTGAGGAGGGAGGAGAGAGAAGAAGAAAAGGAGAAGGAGGAGGAGGAAGAGCAGGCGGAGGAGGAGGAGGGGAAGGGAAAATGAAAAAGTGACTGAATTTTGCAGAGAAGCAGATTTTAGTTTGATAGAATATATAAAATTCTAACAACTTGAGTCATATTAAATTGGCATTCATCACAAAACTGTATGACTGAGTCCATGTTGTTGGATCATAAATACATATATCTGGAGAAAAGACGAGTGGGGTGACCTCATAGATTTAATTTTTACTAAGGTTCTATTGGTCTAAAATATAGGCTTTAAAACTTTAACACGTATAGTGGATATGATATACACACTCACGAGCATATTTCCCAAGAAAGTTTAATAAAATATCCTTCTGAAAGAAAGAAACCACAGGTGCTTCCCCTGCACCCCCTCTCCCCCCCCACAAACCCTTAAAAACTCTTTGAAAATCTTAATTCCCTGCCTCTTATGTCTGCTTGTGACCTAAGACTGAATTCCAGTGAGTGGTTCTCTCACTGCCAGGTTCCTGTTAATAGATTGTTCTGTGTGTGGAAAGGTGAATTTCCTAAACTTGAGCACTCACTGAACACTTCTTTAAGCCTCACATTTCTCATCTCAAAAAATACAACGTTCTCAGCTTTTACTTTGTAGGATCGCGGATTAGATATAGTAATGTAAGTTAGGCACATGCAGGAAGGAGTCAATAATATTAGTCAATATTGTCTTAATTATTGTATTATTATCATTGCTCATCATCCATTGATATACCTGGTATATACATTTACACATACTGGCATATGCATTAAAGATAGTTGAAAGAAGGATTGGTAGTGAGTAGTGTGCAAAGGTACTCTAAACTTTCATCAAAAAGAATGATCATGGCCCTAGCTGGTTTGGCTCAGTGGATAGAGTGTCTGCCTGCAGACTGAAGGGTCCGAGTTGCATTCTGGTCAAGGGCATGTACCTTGGTTGCAGGCTTGACCCCTGGCCCTGGTTGGGGTGTGTGCGGGAGGCAACCAATGAAGGTGTCTCTCTCATATCTTTGTATCTCTCTCTCTCTCTCTCTCTCTCTTTCTCTCTCTCTGTCTCTCTCTCACTGCCTCCCACTCTCTCTAAAAGATCAATGGAAAGATATCATTAGTCGGGGATTAACAAGAACAACAAAAAGAATGATCATGAAGTCAATCAGAAGAGAAAGAAATGTTTCTGCTGCTTTGGACATATAACCAGGAGCAAAACGCTATTGAACCCAACAACAATTCTGAGCTAGTTTGGTGGCATTGTGACAATTTAACCCATACTTAGACTAGCTCAAATGATATTATCTATGACTTCTGCCACATTACATAGGCAGCCTCAAACATTACTCTCTGTTCATTCTACTTATTCCAGCCTCAACACATTTTTATTTTTCACTTTCCTTTCGATACTGCTGCCAGATTATGATCATTATTATGGGTTTCAAAGAATTGTTCAGAGAATTATGTTTCTCAAAGCCTGTGAGAAAGGGGAGTAGAAACATTTCGCAGATGAATGAAACAAAGACATTGAAGCATAAATAACAATGAGGTTTCACAGCTGTGACTTGATAAATTGTGTAGATTCTAGATGGCTTATTTTAAATTCCATTTTGGCATTACTGTCTTGATAATTTTCTATGCAGCACTGAGTCAGTCTCCAGGGTACTGCGATACACTTTTGTTTCCTTTCTTTCACTACTTGCGGAAGCCTTGGCTAACTCCTCACCACTTAGAGGCTGCATTCAGCACTCACAGGGACATACCATTAACTCCTGTTTTATTAAAGCCAACACCTGCCCCTTTTTAGCATGTCACCTGCAGAGTAGGATAAATTAAGTGATTAAAAAGCTGTGTGAATTTCACTTCACAATGTCTTCACATTTTCATCTTCCTAATGTCTCATATCAATTTTTTTCTTAGCAGTATTGGTATTTGAGAGTAATGCCTACAAGAAGCTTTACTGTGTTGGCAATTTGTGCTTCTGGTCAGTTCAACAATATACCTACTGTGTGTTAGAGGCTTTCTTTTGCCAATCTTGGGAGATGAGAACCAGGATTCATTTTACAGATGAATAAACTGAAGTTGATAGAACGTTTTGATTGAAGATACAGGTACAGAGTGTTGAGGTTCAGTTCTGTTTGAATTTCAATCACATGCTCTTTTCATTAGAGCTAAATTTGGTGATTGGGAGAGCCCCCTGGTAAAGCTGGAAGAGGATGCTTATCACAAATCCATTAATATTTCTGTTGCCTGGAATTTCTTTTTCTGTGTGTCCTTAAGAATGAAAATTGAAATATGACTGAAGAGATTTGAGTCAGTGCCTGTTAGCCATTTACTATAAAACCAGAGGCCTGGCACATGAATTTGTGCACCAGTGGGGTTCCTTGGCCTGGCCTGAGGGATCAGGCCGAAACCAGCTCTCCGACATCCCCCGAGGAGTCCTGGATTGCGAGAGGGTGCAGGCCAGGCCGAGGGACCCCACCAGTGCAAATCCGAGCTGGGGAGGGACACGGGAGGTTGGCCAGCTGGGAAGGGACCGTGGGCAGACTCCAGGGTGTGTCTGGCCAGTCTCACTCAGTTCCGATCAGCCGGACTCCCGCAGCAAGCTAACCTATCGGTTGGAGCATCTGCCCCCTGTTGGTCAGTGCATGTCATAGTGAGTGGTTGAGTGGCCTTAGCATATCATTAGCATATTACACTTTGATTGGTTGAATGGCCGACTGGACAACCGGGCACTTAGCATATTAGCCTTTTATTATATATGATATCCAGAGCAAGTCACTTTGATTTACT
>NW_006287082.1:1010449-1012925 GCF_000327345.1 Myotis davidii | reverse complement strand
ACAACAAGGACTTGATATTAATATGTAAAAATGATATATTTTTAAAATGGTTTTCTAGGTGGAGTTTGCCTGTAACTCATCAAAATTTGACACCTATTCATTTTAAAGCCAACATTCTAAAAGGTTCTACTATATGTTAGAAATTATAAGTATAGTATATTATAGCATCATGATGATGGAGACAGAAAAAAAGTGTTATTTATTATAGTAAGTCAAGTCACAAAATATCACCTATGTTGGAGCTAGAGGATTAGAATATACTTTAAAGCAATTTACAGTGGTAAGACCTAGACATTTAAAGTTCATCCTAAACTAGGATAGATAATTAACCTGACTGGCATAAAATGACACAACCTTATCAGGACCTCTGCTGAGCTAAGAGCGAGCAGAGCTGCCAGGTGTGAAGATAGCCAATTAGCACAAGCCAAAATGAAAGAAAAAAATCAAAGCTTTAATCACTTACTATGATCATATGAGCAAGAGGCTAACCTCCTGCCTGTTCCATTTGCTCCCATCAAACAGCATTCCCCAGCATTTCCCCAGGGGGCAGGAGTTTAAAACAAGGGTCAGGTAGACCAACCAGCGCAGTGGAAAAGCACTTAGTATAGTGAGTCGGAGTGGAGAAGAGTGTCTTCAGGTTTCCTCTTCTCTCCCAGTCAGGAAGTCTCCTCGGAGGCTTCTGAGGAAGGCCTTGGCCGCAGGCTCCGGATGAAGAGGTCTCTGAATGAAAGCATGGCTGCAGCTGCCTTCAAAAAGTGCAGTGCCCTGGTCGTGCTTCAAGTCTGGAACAGGAAGGGTAGCTTTCCGCTCGAGGCAGGTAAAGGCTTTATAAGCGCCTCTCATTGGGACAAAAGAATCACACATACAGGTTTTTTGATCAGGAGCAAGACACCTTAATTTTATTTTAATCAATGGAGTTAGATAGATATAGGTAGATATATAGTTAGGGATATAGACACGTTATTAAAACTCTTTGCCCATATGCCGACATACCGAATTACCCCGTTCATTTGTCTTGTTTTCAGCAGACGTTTGTTGTCCAAAAGGATATTCCTGCATGTTTTTCCACTGAGACTGTGATTTCTTGTCCTTGCCTTGCTTACTCCTGAGAAAAGGTCAGTTAGTTCTGTGAGGTAAAAAAATCACCTCTTCATATTTTCACTTTTCCCCTCACTTTATCCCACTTACTGTGTGCAAATGATCTCTGCCTCTTCTAACTGACTGAATGTGTGTGAAGTCCTCAGGTGAGGTGCCGTAGCCTAGGATTGGCACACTCAGGTGAGGGTGTGAGGCATCGTGTAGTTTAAGCGTCCATATGTATTGTGCATTTCTCTAGTTCCTCTCATGGAAATGGCTGAATATTTTCATATTTGAAAAGTCTGCCTTCTCACATAGACCTTAAAATCTGATGACTCATCCGTGGTGTTCTGTTGAATTTGAAATAAATTGCAGCGATTAAGTTCTAGAAACCTAACGTACAGTGTGGCTGTTGTGGTTAATAATAACCTAGTGTATACAGTTGACCCGTGAACAACACAGGTTCTAACTGGCCAGGTCCACTTATCCATGTATTTTTTTCAGTAAATATACAGTTGCCCTCCTTCGCTCTGTGTTTTGCATCCTCTTTGTCAACCAACCACGGATTGAAAACGGTATTATTGTGCCACCGAATACACTTTAGATATCTATGTATGCCGACCATCTTTTAAGAAGTTTTAGGTGTAAAAACAAAACAAAACAAAAAATTATAGATTTTTTTTATTTGCCTGAGTTAGAGGATGGCATGACCCAATTTCATATGTGGGATTTCTTTAATTTTATTTTAGGGACAATGCGTTGACTAGATTTCAGCATCACTTTAAAAATAGGTGTGTATGTTGCACATGTCTTGGACTATTCTAGGAATAGGGTACAGAATAGGGATAGAAATGCAAAAATTTCTGTCTCGTGGACTTCCTTATGATAAAGTGAAGACAGGTAATCAATATATAGTTGAGGAAGTGATAGATTCATGAGTCAGGAGTAACTAGGTTTGTTGCTGTGCTATCAAACAACCCCAAATCCCCACATCTAAGAATGGTAAAGCTGTTTTTAACCTGAGTACACAGTCTTTGTGGTTGGCTGCACTGAGCTTCTAATGCTTTCCACGCTAGCGCCAGAGCAACAGGGCAGCCTCTACCTGCAACATGTTTTGTTTCTGTTGGGTGAGGAAAATGAGAATGTGGAAAAACATATGCTGACTTTTAAAGCTTTTATTCACATTTCATAGCTAAAGCAACCATATTGTTCTAAATTAGTAGAATGGAATTCTACAAAACTTCCACTGGTAGGTTGTAAAAGCTATAGAAGTTCATCTAAACTTAAGGGCCATGATATTAGTTTGCCAGAAGAGCAGAACCAGAGGTAAGAACTTGGTTTAGGGGAGTTTATATTCGATGTCAGTTTAAAAAGCCAGAATAAAGCAGTAGAGAGAGAG
>NW_006287082.1:1000343-1010404 GCF_000327345.1 Myotis davidii | reverse complement strand
GAAAAGGCAACATGAAAGTGTCCCATATCAGTTGGAGCTCTGCCACCATACAACAGCATTGTTCTGAAGCCCATCAATTCCCCCCTCTCCTGTAGAGTATTTCTTACCTGCAACCTTAGGAGCAGATGACCTTGGGGTCTAGAAGACCATCCACAATACAATCTTAGGAGCAGTTTTCTATAGGAGAACCTACCTTTAGCCACCTCATTAAGCTAGAAAATTCTTAAGGCCGTTGAAATGCTCCCCCATCCTGCCACATCTCTGAGGAGTCTAAGGTTTAACTTTTTTCTACACCTTCCTGCTCAGGCCCTACCTGCCTTTTTCATCCTCAGGGGCAGAGCTGAGGAGATAGTGAATTTTTCCGGCGGCTGGGGGGGGGAGGGGGTCGCGGCGGGGGGTTGCCAGGAAGATACGGCCCATGTGGGTTTCTCTAAAATGGAATGGGCTATTCTGATAAGGTAGTAAGTGGCCTCACCCCTGCAATATACCAGCCAAATGGCCATCTCCATGATATTGTGCAGAAGACTCCTGCTTTGGTAGGTTGGACTAGAGCAGTGGTTCTCAACCTTCCTAATGCTGCGACCCTTTAATACAATTCCTCATGTTGTGGTGATCCCCAATATGATTGTTATAAATTGAACATAATTAAAGTATAGTGATTAATTACAAAAATAATATGTAATTATATATGTGTTTTCCAATGGTCTTAGGCGACCCCTGTGAAAGGGTCATTTGACCCCCAAAAGGGTTGTGACCCACAAGTTGAGAACTGCTGGACTAGAGGGTCTAGTCTTCTTCCAGTGCTCCAGTAGACTGAAGACCCTCATATGCACCTTTCCCACATACAATGCACACATATACTCACAAAATCCAAACTGTTTTTATAAATATGTGTTCATGTGTGCACACACACATGTGTATGTTCATTTTCTAATTACAATAATTTGAGATTCAGATTTTAAAATATCCTAGTAATTTTTGAGAGTTACAATCTTACACATAGTCTTGGCACCACTTATTAATAGTCATGGGTTGATATAAAGGCCTCACTTAACCAAACAGTTAACCAAAATTCTTTGGTGTAATGTAAGTAGTATTTATTTTGATAAACATTTAAAATTACATCATTCTTATTTGAAGAGTGTTAAAATCAATAATCTGTATCTAACATATAACTATGTTTCAAAGCATCTAGAAATGTGAATGGAACCCAATAGGCTTATCTACAAAATTAATGTCTACAAAGTTAATAAAGCTTGGTTTTACCAAACAGAAAAATTAAATTGTATATAAAAATGAAAAATTAAAAAAATAAAGCTATCAAAATGAATATTATCATTTCAGCTCTTCCATGTATTACTATAAAATTAATAGTGTATAGATGTACATTAGAACATTGAGAGTTATTAATTACCCTGATTTAAAAAAATCATTAATAACTAGGTAGTTTTTCCAAAGGGAAGATCTAAAGGATATGAGAATTCGAAGTTGAACATGATTGGATTGAACAGTGTCCCCAAGGAGTTCATGTCCACAACCAGGAACCTCAGAATATGCTCTTATTTGGAAATAGGAACTCGAGATGTAATTAACTAGGATGAGATCATGCTGCATTGAGGTAGGCTCTGAATTCAAGTCCTAGAGAAAGACACAGAGAGACACACTGGGGAAATGCCATGTGATGAAGGAGGCGGGTCACAGTGATGCGTCTACTATTCAAGGGAAGCCAAGGATTTCAGGCAACCGCCGGAAGGTAGGAGACAAATAACAGATTCTTTCTTAAATCTCCGGAAAGAATCAGCGATGCTGATGCCTTAATTTCAGACTTTTGGCCTCCTGAACTGTGAGAGAAATGTTTCTGTTATTTTACATTTGTAGTACTTTGTTTCACCAGCCCTGGGAAAACCCTATCCAAATTGAGAAAATGAGAATTGGCGTTGTGGAAAAAATAATCATTTCAATTTACAAATTGACACAAATTAGTAAACATTCTACATATAGAATCTGGGTTTTCAAATCTAGACAGAACCATATAGCTGTATTTTGTTGTTGTTTTCTATTAGTTAAAAGCTTTTGTCATTGAAAATTCATTTCTCCTTTGTTTGAGTTGCATTTATTTTTCTTTGTTATCATCATCATTATCATCATCACTGTTATCATTATCATTTTATCCATTAGCATCATCTTCAACAACACTATAAACAAGTATCAAGCCATTTAAGCACTTCATTTAGCTTAGCATAATTTTAGATGTATGATCCCTGCCATTAAGGACCCCGAGAACAACCAAATATTGAACAAGCACATAAATAATTAAGAGTGCATTTCCCTCCCTTAAGCCCATTTGTAGCAAACATCATTACAGGGAAATGTTCCCTTTAACCAACTTATTTCGACCAAGGGCAGATGGCCAACACTGAGCGAACTCCAATAATGTGATTGAATGGAACCCTCCACAATGGATCACATGACACTGTGGATGATTCCTATGGTCTCTAACCCAGCAACAGCCACTTTCAAAACCACGTATAAGAGTGATTTGCATTATCAGAGTGAGTCAAGTGGGTCCAAGCTCAAACATGTTGAGAGAAAAGAAGTTGAAGCAAAGATTTCATTAACTAAAAAAAAAAAATTTGCCATTAACTTTCATAGGCCTGAATCTTAAATATTTTCATCTCATCCCCCAAAGGCCTCCTATAACCTCAAAACCACTCATTTATTCAAACTAAATGTTCAGGATCTTGCCAAAAGAGAGCAGGAAAGAAAATGGTAAGGAAAGAAAGGGGAAAATAGAAAAAAAAAAAAAGATAGAAGGGGAATGAGACGGAAACTGTAGCTGAGTGAGAATGATCTCTCTGGTTCACTGCATTGGGATGACTGGAAACTTGCTTTTCTCTTTCCTTTGCTGAGTTTAAAGCTTTTTTTTTTCTATTCTAATGAATTAGAAAAACTGGGCTTCAATTCAAATTTTACTCTAATTCTGCTGACTGAAAATTTCATATCAAATAAAAGATTCATTATAAGATAAGCCTATAACAACAAGATGGTGTGGAAGCACTGCCTTTCATGGTAATGGAATTTTACCTCTAAAGCCTCCTCAACATGCTAATGAGTTGTAGAGTTCAAATATCTGAAATTCAGAGATAATTTTTTGTTTAAGAATTATAAGTGATGACTACACATTAGGCCTAGACAATGCACTCATTCTATTCATTGAATAAATAAGTGAATTATAATTATACATAATGTAATTGCCACAAATAATTTTTAATGTGAACCATATATTCAGTAGTCTAATGTAAGGTAATTAATGTCATTGGTGTCAGAAGCATACATTTAGTTTGTTGTTGTTTTTGCAGGATAAAAATGAGAAATTTTCAGAACACCTAAAATCTGAAAGACCATTTAAAGGCTAATTTTATAGTCACCTCGTGTTTCACACAAAATAATATTGTGCAGAATTTACATTTGCCAGAGTGTTCAAAATTCTGCCTGTGTGATTTTTTCCCCCTCGCCTGGATTTCTGAACAGGTCTAAGGCACTCACATTTTTGGGTGGCAGACCCAAAGTGCCTCCTCGATACTTTGGGATCTCTTAGGGAAGAGGGTGGTATTCTAACATCTATATAATAAAAGCCTTAGCAACCGTTATAGCAGAACAACCAGAATGACCGGTCGCTATGATGCGCACTGACCACCAGGGGGCAGACACTCAATGCAGGAGCTACCCCTTTGTGGTCATTGTGCTCCCACCTGGGGAGCGCAGCTCAGTCAGAATCTGGGCTCATGGCTGGCGAGCGCAGCAGCAGTGGTGGAAGCTTCTCCCACCTCTGCAGCAGCACTAATGAACAGAGAGCAGGCAGGTGGTAAGGAGTGAGGGGTCCTTGACTGTGATAGGGATGTCTGCCTACCAGCATTCGGACATCCCCCAAGGGGTCCCAGACTGCGAGAGTGCACAGGCCGAGCTGAGGGACACCCCCCTACAGTGCATGAATTTCGTGCACCAGGCCTCTAGTTTTTCTATAGATCAACTAGGGCAGTGATGATTAGAAATGAGGTCCGATCACAATTCCATCTCAGATGATATAAGTTTACTAGGTATCTTCCTTTCTGTTTTTGTGAAAAGAGAGGTCTTTTACAGGAACTTTGGAAATTTTACTTGTCACATATTTTACCAACATTTTCATTTTTCTGAAATAGATAAACAAAGATCTTGATGTGACTTCATTAAAATAACTGTCAAAAGTCATGATTTCTCCTGGCTGGTGTGGCTGAAACAGAAGGTCACGGTTATATTCCCGGTCAGGGCACACACCCAGGTTGCCGGCTCGATGGTCGGTGTGGGACATGCAGGAGGCATCCGATCAATGATTCTCTCTCATCATTGATGTTTCTATCTCTCTCTCCCTCTCTAAAATAAAGAAAAAAATATATTTTTAAAAAGTCATGGTTTTTATGCACCTCTGCAAAGAAGTGGGGAAGTATTAAATATAAATGAGAAAAAACTTCAGGCCAAAAAGAAGAATTTGATCAAGGCTTTCCTACACTATTTAGAACATGTATCTTAGCCTTGACCTAAGAAAATACATTGATGATGATGATGATGATGATAATAATAATGTGTAATTACGTAGTTTAGAGTTCACAATGACCTTGAAATCTATTTATTTTATCAAGATAGCACGACTATTGAAGTAGACACTGTAATTCACATTTTACTTGTGAGAAAACTGGCTCACGTCTGGTATTTAAGTCAATAACATATTACTTTGATTAAGAATTCTCACTCCAAGTTCTGTACTGTATATAAAAGTAAAAAAATGAAAAAGCTCACAGTATTACTATGAACCATCTGTCCTGTTTGCAGACCCTGAGAAGGCTACTGAACAAGGAACAGTAAAGAAAATAACTAGCCATTACAGTGGGATTTCAGAGAAAAACCCTCCGCGGTTTGCTCTCCTTCCCCATTCTGAAATAAAGTCTTCTAACCAGTGTTCGTGCAATTGCTCGGAGATTTAAAAGCAGTGTCATTAATGTGAAACATTGCATTTATATAAAGCTTCATGCACAAACCTTCCTCAAAATCCTATTTCCTCTGCTTTCATTCCTTAGTACTACTTGTGTACATATTTCCTTTTCCAATCAGATAAGCCCTGATTGCAGTGTGTTTTATTATTCTTATATCCTTGCATCAATGCCTGGACTGATAAATTTTTAGGAAGTCTTCTGAGAACAGTATAGGGACTTTCCTGAGAGGTTATTTTCTCTTTGACAAAGCTCAGGTTATCATAACAAAATACCGTAGACTGTGTGACTCAAAAACATACCTGTATTTTCTCATATATATAGAGGTTGTCAAGTCTAAGATCAAGATGTCAGCTGATTTGGTTTCTGGTGAGGGCACTTTTCATAGCTTGCCAATGGCTACGTTTGTGCTGTGTTCTTACATTGCAGATATCTATATATCGCTATTGAGGAGAGAGAGAGAGAGAGAGAGAGACAAAAAATTAAAAATAAAACCTCTGGTCTCTTTTTATAAAGACACTAATACCATCACAGGGGCCCCACCCTCATGACCTCATCTAAATGTAATTACCTCCTGAAGACACCACAACCAAATACCATCACCTTGGGGATTAGGACTTTATTTATTTATTAATTTATTAATCTTCACCTGAGAATATTTTTTCCATTTTTTTTTTTTTTTTTAGAGAGAGAGAGAGAGTGGAAGGATGGGGAGAGACACAGAGAGAGGAACATCAATGTGAGAGAGACACATATATTGGTTGCCTTCTGCAGAAGGTTGCTTATCCCCCTACCCCCCAGGACCAGTGATCAGCCTGCAAGTGAGGTAGGTGCATGCCCTTGACCTGAATCAAACCCCGGACCCTTCAGTCTGCAGGCTGACATTCTATTCACTGAGCCATACCAGCTAGGTGGGGATTAGGACTTTAACATGTGGATTTTGTTGGGGACACAAACATTCAGTCCATAACACTTTCTTACCTATTTCTACATGTTTGGGGCAATAAAACATATTTTTTCTGCATAACATATTGGTAGTATTTGGATGATAATTGGCGATTTCTAAGAGTAGACCTTTGTTTGGTGGGAAAAGAGGTAATAACATTTCTAATAACCATTGGTAGGCAGAAATATGAAAGGCATGTTACATTTTTCATCTTGTTTAATCCTCACAGAAATTCTGTAACGTATACTGTCTTACCTCAGTTTTGTATATGAAGATATCAATGTTTATAAAGTTTTAGTAGCTCTCCTAAATTACTCACCATTTAAATAGCAGAGACCAGATAAAAACAGTTTTTTAAAAAGTTAAAATACCTTATTTTATTCATTGTAGCATAGTAGATTAAGTGGGCCTCAATGCAGGAGTTCCTTGCTTCCATGAGTATAGCTTATAGTTTTCAGGTCACACAATGGGTTCAAAGCAGTCATGCTTTTGTAGCAATAGTAATTTGTACACGGTAGAATGAGACAGAATGAAGCTGATGAGTTATCAGAGGTCCCATTCTGGAGAAGGCTGACCCTGAATTGAGATTTAAGGTAGAGATGAATCTACAAAGGTACAAGGCAATTTAATGGAAAGGGATGAATTCTTTTTAACAAATTGTACTGGAGCCATTGGAATCTGTACTTAAAAAAGAAATAACTTCAACCTAAATCCCATACTTTATACAAAACTTAATTCAGATAGTTTGTGAAGTTAAATGTACGTCTAAGTGAAATGTCTAGAAAAGAAACACATAGAAGGAAACCTTCAGGACTTGGAGAAGAGAAAAATTCTTAGACTTGACACTAAAATCATGATTCATGAAAGTAAAGTTAAAATATGGGACCTTATAAAATTATCGACTTTTGCTTCATGAAAATCTTTGTTAAGAAGATGAAAATATGAGAACATAATGGAAAATTATCCTAACACTTTTCAGGGCAGGTATTATATTTGTATCTCCTTGTCATACTACATCTAAAAAAAAACCTGCCTAATTATAAATAGCCCAGTAAGTTTGAGAATGCCTGTTGAGATGAAACTTGAAAGTTGATTGATAGAAATATTCTTCATCTTCTTTGGTGTCAAGGAGGGCAAATTATTCTAGAATAAAAAGAGCAAACTTAGATTTGGGACTTTATACTTTATGAAAGAAAATGTAAAACATTTTTGAGAGCTCCAGTTTTCTTTGGACTCTGTTTAACACTATGTTTCTGTTAAAATGATGTGCATTGCTTACCACGGATGGGTCATACTCTAATGTCCCTGTTGACAAGTGTAATGGATTGCTCCGGAAATTCTCTTGACAGGGCTCAGTCTGCTTGCTTTGCAGAATTTGAGTTTCCTACGACAGAACTGCTTCAAGTCAATAGGAAAAAAGGTATCATTCTCCCTGAGAAGTCCTTTTAGGTATATCCTAGCTATCAAATGTCAACACAGCTGACAAAGTGGCCAGCAGACTGCAAGGACTAGATATCACATGGTGATTATAAAAATTTACAGCTGTCATCTCAAATGAGAATATTTCCCATGGGTGTGAAAGTAAAATGTGAGGATTAGCTGATGAAGCATTCTGCTCTGGCGTTTTCTTTTTGTGAACTAAGATCACAGAGAAGTGACAATGTCATCCACAAGGTTCAACACACTGTTCGCCATGATTTCGAACTTAACATTGGATTTTTAGAAAACATCTTTTTTTTAATATATGAGACAGAATTTTTAAACTACTTTGAAAGACAAGGTGAAGTTGTTAACTGGCGAGAGATACTTCGAAAAAATTAAAATGTATCTTAATTAGTGTCAAGCATTTTAAACAGTGAATGGCTTCTCAAAGTACACATGAATTGTGGCATCGGTATTCCTGTCATTGAAAGGATGACAGGAATAACTGCTAAGTTAAAGATAAAAGTAGGGGCATTCATTTTTCAGTCATGTCTGGAGGGGTCTAGGCCTTCTGAATAAGTAGGGCTTTCACTAAATTTTGATTCAATACCTGCACTTCTCTAAAAGGAAATTTTATGAGCTACCATTGTATAGGAGCATGCCTTTCTCGAGACATCTGGTTAAATTAAACACTTTCTTATTAGGATTTTGCCTGAATATGGATAGAGTCATATTTAATATGAGGACATGTCTAATTTAGTATGGTATATGAATCAGTGGAAAATACAGCCACTTTCTAGAGGTGAAGCAGACAGATAAAGAATGAACAATAGACACATAAAACATGTTTCCTATAGTTCACAAATTGCTCGCTCAAAGTATACCATTGCCAAGTTTACGAGATCAGTCTGACTGCTTAGTACACAACTCTAATCTAATCACTGCCTCTCTAATCTAACACTTTATTACTTCTTTTGAATATGTGCTAACTGGATTTCTCTATCCTCACTTTCTTTCCATCACATTTACATCACCAGATTACCTTTACCAAAGCACACTGCTGATCACAATATTTATATGTCACAAATTTGACTATCAAGCATAGCCATTTGAAGTTAGTATGAAATTCAAAGTCATTGGCTCTTTGGTCTCAGTTTATGATTGTAGGAATATTTTCCAGACTTTCCCATCAGTTATCTAAATGAATTAGATAAGCCATGCATGGTACCCACTCCTATTGCAGCCTCTTTGCAATGGCATTTCTCTGCTAGCATTTTTCAGCATATTAAACTTGGAACAGTATAAAACATTGGAGAAGTCACTTCTTATAATATATAGAAACATATTCCATATACTAGAATATATGGAATAACCTGCTGAGGAATGAGAATCTGATAAAAACAAAATTGTCTTTCTCAAAAATGTAAATGAGGAAACATTAATTGGATGAATTAATTAGCAATGGGTATTGGTGCTGAAATATGCATACACAGGAACCTTGAAGCAGATCTTAGGGCATGAGTGGTGAAGGTTAGCTAAAGTTATAAAGAGAAAGAATATATAAATAATTAGAAGCAATGAGAACACAGCATTGTACAACACTTACAAGAAAAGGAGTGTTTAAGAGCAATGGCAGCAGGCATGATCAGAGGATGCTAATTCCTGCACTGGAGGCAAACACTATAAAAATTTAGTAGCATGAAAATGGCTCTATAGAAAAGGAATTACATCACTATCTACTGTCTACTGACTAGTCTTATTGAATAAAATATATTTTAAACTGTATGCCAAAATATTCCATTGTGGAATATTTTCACATTACAATAGAAAAATGTAAACTAAATAAACTTATTATGTGGTTAGGAAACATTTGAAAATATGGAATGAAAATTAGGTTTTTTTGTTTTTTGTTTTAAACACTGAAATAAGTTCTATAGACCTAAACATAAAATTTCATGGGACAATTCTCTAAAAAGTTCATGCTGAATAAGGAAGTACTGCAATCATCACCATCTGGTGATTGTTTATAAGATGAATTGTAGACACTTGCAGATACAGCTGATTCTCACAGCCAATTGGCCTGGAGATCAATTCCTCCCAGTGATACCTACAACAATCAAGGCTTAACTACAACAAGACTGTGCACAAAGGGGTGCACCAAGATTGTCCACCTCAGGTAATTGGGAAGGCTGAGCCACTGGGCCCTATAGGACAACTAACACAGAAAGCCACTCTATTAACACAGGGAAGCATAAAAAATGCAGAGACAAAGAAACAGATCACAAATGACAGAAATGGAGGAAAGCAAACTACTGGATATAGAGTTCAAAACCACACTTTTAAGGTTTTTCAAGAATTTTCTAGAAACTGCTGATAAATTTAGTGAGACCCTCAAGAAATCTAGTGAGACAGCTGATAAATTTTGTGAGACTCTCAAGAAATCTAGTGAGGCCCTTGAGGTTATGAAAAAGGACCAAATAGAAATTAAGCGTTCACTGACTGAAATAAAGGATATTATGCAGAGTTCCAACAGCAGACTAGAGGATCACAAGAATCAAGTCAAAGATTTGAAAAAGCAAAAATCACCCAACCAGAAAAACAAAAAGAAAAAAGAATCCAAAAATATGAAGATAGTGGAAGGAGCCTCTGGAACAACTTCAAACGTACCC
>NW_006287082.1:996822-1000266 GCF_000327345.1 Myotis davidii | reverse complement strand
ACAGGGATCACCTGGACTGTATAGATGAATGGTCCATGGATCCTTCCCATGCTTGCCTGCATGGAGTCAGCTGATGCCACACTGCTTTCTTTCTACCAGACTCATTAAGCCAGGTTCTCTCATCTGTCTTCAAGTGAACCATCATTTTTGGTGATGAATAGCAAGGATCTACAATCAAGATTACTCTACCCAGCAAAGCTATCATTTGGAATTGAAGGACAGATAAAGAGCATCACAGACAAGAAAAAGCTAAAGGAGTACATCACCACCAAACCAGTATTATATGAAATGCTAAAAGGTATCCTTTAAGAAGAGGAAGAAGAAGAAAAAGGTAAAGATACAAATTATGAACGACAAATACACATTTATCAACAAGTGAATCTAAAAATCAAGTGTATAAATAATCTGATGAACAGAATAAACTGGTGAATATAATAGAATCAGCGGCATAGAAAGGAAGTAGACTGACTCTTTTCAGGGGGGAAAGGAGTGTGGTGGGTGCGTCAACTGTAATAATCTGAACAATAAAGATTTAATTTAAAAAAGATGAATTGTACAGGAATCTGGGTATTTCTATTGGGATTTGATGAGTTTGTTAGAAGGAACAAGGATACACAAAATATTCTCTACAAGTATTATAACTAGGTAGTGTCCCATTTCATGCAATAAAGGTTACTGTTATGTAGATAAAAGTAATACAATACAAATCAACTCTAGCTATAGCTTTGTAATATGTTTAGCAGCTGCATCATTCATGTTTCAGATACACAATGTCTTTCAGAGAACTCTGTGTGAGAGAGAGAAAGTTGAGTGGGCTGGATATTCAGGGGAATATTTAAGAACTGTGAAATTCTGCTTTGAAAAATTCTAATCAAGATTAAATGATAATCTAAAATGAGTTAGTTTGGGAAAAATGATAGAGATGGGTTTTCAGTGTTGAAAAATTCCTCCTGTTAGCACAATGCCCACTTAAACAAACATTAATTAATTGAAATTTACATTTTGTTAATTATTTTTCTTTTCCGTGCCAGAACACAATTTTTCATTTTCTCTAATTAAATCATTAATAGGTTAGCAGTACATTTGTTTCTCTGAATAACTTGAGATTCTTTCCTTTTATGTTTTTCAATTAATGTTAGAATTAGAAGCTATGTTTGCCACAGAATAACTGGAAAAGTTAACACTGCTCTCTTTCAGTATCATTATAGGTATATAGGTGATTATAGAATGAAAAAAATGAATTAGATAAAATTTCTGGCAAATTTCTCAAGGCATCTTAAAATAACTTGCCATATATTATACTATTTTACTTCCAATCTATCAGTCAAATCATTCCTATTTCAGTATTCTTTATTATTTTTTTCTGAGCAATCAAAAATAATCTAATAACATTGGTGATATATGGTAAAAATTGTTTCATTTTTAAATTATTTGCTGTTTTGTCAAACGTCTATTTTTATAAGCATAGTTACTTAGTTCAACAGAAGAAGGAGGAAACATACATATAGGTCAGAAAAGGAAAATAATTATTAAAAATAATTGGAACAATAGAATCATGATTTGCATCTAGAACACATAAATATATTATTGTGCATTAACTGACAATGTGGAAATGCTATTACTATGTGTTTATATGTTTATTTTATTCTACCTCACAATCATTCATTCATTAAATTTTATACATAGCGTATGGAGTGTTCTCTTTCACTCAAGAGTTCCTTCTATGAATGAATATGAGTTCCACTGGCATTTTATGAGTTTCAATGGAATTTCATGAGTACCATTGAGGTAAAATATTGCATTGTGGGGCACTGTGGGACTAGAATGAGGATCTGAACTGGGACCAAGAGAGTACACTGATAGGACTACTTGTTTCAGAATGGCATATATTATTAACTGAGTTCCATTACTTTAGATGTTACATGGCCTAATTTAAAAAAATATTTAGCAGAGAATTTTATTCTGTTCTATTTTATAAGCAATTGTTTCCTAAGTTCATGTTCAAGTATGTTGAATATATATATATATATTATACACACACATACACACACACACACACACACACATATCCAACATCTTCAATTGTTTATTCTTAAACAGAGGAGAAAATCTATTTTAATTTGTTCTTCTTTGGCTTTACATTGGGAAAGCATAATCACATTTTATTTTATATAAATCTTATGCCTTGCTGAGCATCAATATTTCCAGAAAGCCATACGTGTGCAAAACAAAAAAATCTATGTGCACAGTTACACTTGACTGATTTTAGGATTAAAGAGAAACAGAGTCAGCCTGTGATAAAAGAGATAAAATTGTATATCAACTCATCTACTTCCTTCTGTTTGCTTCGAGAATGAGATGTCTCCTTTGCTAAGCTTTGACAATCTTCTTCCTCCTTCTCATGGTTTCTATCATGAGATCTACTGACATATTCACTGTACATCTTGGTAGTTTGAATTTTATTTTATATTTCTTTGTCTAAGTTAATTTTCAATTAACTTACAAGTTTAGGCTTCTAGTATGTGCAAAAGCAATGATTTCAGCGATTCATGTTTGGGAAGGGGGTCTTTTCTTACACCACACAGCCTCATATAAGTTGTCTTTTTAGTCTGTTTCCTTATTTGTTTGGCTAATAAGATTTTCTCAACAACAAATTCAAGAAAAATGAAATACCTATTTCCCTCATCTTCTTTACCCTATGTCTTTAAAGAGAGAGCAGGTAGGAGAATTAACATAGTTATATAGAATGTGATTTCAAGTGTTAAACAGAAAACATTCATGGCAAAAAGCTTTTCTGAAATAAAAGGCTTACTGAGCCAAATGATAGCCAGAAAAGGGCCAGGTCCTGAGCATGAAGTCTAAACCTCCCGCAGCAGGGCTAGGTAGAAAAGAGAAGCATGCCTGTGGTTCTGGAGTTGAGGGGCTCTTTTAAGAAGAGATTGGTAAAGAAAGACATACATTGTTTGGAAAGAATCTGCATTAGCTATAGGAAAAGGAGGTTGGAGAAGGTGAAGCAGGGCTAGTTCTGGGATAGGTACATAGTCCGTCAAGAACAGTTTACTCCTTTGGATTGGGAGTGGAGATGCCTGGAAAGTTCATGCCTAAGTAAGAAGCAGAGATACTTGGTGGGCAGCGGTGCCCGACTGTTCTCTTTAATCTTGGAAATAGGCACCTGGAAGTGAATTCAAAGTTTCAACATGCACTCAGGACTGTAAATAATCTTTGGTTGGTTTTGCCCAGTAGTTGTAACAGATTAGCATCTCTTGTCTCTTCTGTCTACCCTCCAGCCTGCTGCAATTTAATTCAGGGCAGTTCAGAGTTTTATTCGGTCACAAGTAAAATGTCGAATTTCTGAGGCTCATTTAGTAAAAACAAAACGAAACAACAACAAAAACAACCAATAAAGAATAACAACAAAAAAACATTAATATATGTCAATCACTA
>NW_006287082.1:989664-995273 GCF_000327345.1 Myotis davidii | reverse complement strand
AAGGTGAAAAATAAGGATCCTATTTCATTTGCTTGCATGTGGATGCTCATTTTTCCCTGCTGCATATTTTTGAAGAGACTATCCTTTCCCCATTGTGAGTTTTTGTCACCCATCAAACTAAAAAGCTTCAGCACACAAAGGGAATAATCAACAGAGTAAAAGGCAACCTACAGAATGGGAAAATAATTGCAACTCATATCTAATAAGAGATTAAACTCCAAAATATATAACTAACTCCTACAATGTGATAAAAATTATCCCAATTAAAAATGGACAAAGGACTTGAATAGACATTTTTACAAAGAAGACATACAAATGACCAACAGGTATATGAAGAATGTTCAATGTCTCTAGTTATCAGGGAAATGCAACATAAAACCACAGAGATATCATGTCACATGTGTTAGGATGCTGTTATTAAAAATAAAAAAAATACAAGTATTGTGGAGGAATTGGAACCTTTCACACTGTCAGTGGGAATGTAAACTGATACAGCCACTGTAAAAAAAAAACAAAAAAACAGTACGGAGGCTCCTCAGAAAATAAAAACTAGAACTACCACAGGATTCAGCAATCCAACTTCTGCGTATTTATCCAAAAGAATTGAAAAGTTATCAGCCCTCCTATGTTTATTGCAGTATCACTGACAATAGCCAGGATGTGTAAATAAATTATCCATTAACAGATGAATAGGTAAAGAAAATGAGCTATGGGCATACACTGGAATACTGTTTGATCTCAAGAAAAAGGAAGTTCTTCAGTATGTAACATGGATGAACCTTGAGGAAATTATGCTAACTAAAATAAGCCAGTCACAGAAAGACAAATAATGCATGACTCCACTTATATGAATCATCTAAAAGTCAAATTAATAGACTCAAAGAGGGAAATGTTGGTTTCCAGGAATTAGAAGGGGGCAATGAGGTGCTTCTAATCAATACGCATGAAATTTTAGTTAAACAAGATGAATAAGCTATTGAGATAAGTACAACATTGTACCTCTAATCAATAATAATCTGTACTAATAAAAGAGTAATATGCTAATTAGACTGGAAGACCTTCCGGAGACCTTCTGGACGTCCTTCCGGACAAAGCCAGGGGCTTGGCCAGCCTGCAAACAACCCCCAATGGCCCTCAGCCACGCCCCCAGGCTGGCCACACCCCTCAGTGGGGACCCCCACTCCGATGGGGGCATGGCCAGCTTTAAACAGCCATCAGTCCCTCGCCCAGGCCCACCCCACCCCCTGGGGGAACCCTCACCCCAATGGGGGCGTGGCCGGCCTGCAAACCCCCGGCAGTCCCTCGCCCAGGCCGGTCCTGTCCCCCAGCGGGGACCCCCAACCCTGATGAGGGTGTGACTGGCCTGCGAACCGCCCCAGGCCCCTTGCTCAGGCTGGTCCCGCCCTCCAAGGGGACCCCTACCCTGATCCGGGACCCCTTTCAGGGTGGACCAGCTGGCCCCCACCCATGCACCAGGCCTCTATCTATACTAATAAAAGGGTAATATGCTAATTAGACTGAATGTCTTCTGGATGACCATCCACATGTCCTTCCTGACAAAGCCAGGCCAGGGCGAAGCTGCCTGCCAGCAGTCCCATGAACCAGCACCTGTGGCCTGGGTGAAGCCTCCTGCCCACTGTCCCCTTCGGCTGCAGCCAGCCCAGGTGAAGTTGGCCTGGGTCCCGGGTGTCTGTGGCCAGCCAGAGGGAAGGAAGCCCAGATTCCGGGTGCCTGCAGCCAGCTGGAGGAGGGAATTCTGGGTACCAGGTGCAGGGCTGAGGCAGAGGTGTTTAGGGGCAATCAAGCCAGCAGGGGAGCAGTTAGGGACGATCAGGCTGACAGGCAGAAGTGCTTAGGGGCAATCAGGCAGGCAGGCAGGCAAGCGGTTAGGAGCTAGTGGTCCCGAATTGTGAAAGGGATGTCCAACTGCTGGTTTAGGCCCAATCCCCGGGATTGAGCCTAAACCGGCAGTTGGATATCCCCCCAGGGGTCCCAGATTGGAGAAGGTGCAGGCCGGACTGAGGGACAACCCCCCCACCCCCCACACGAATTTAGTGCACCGGGCCACTAGTGTATTATAAGAAAATTTAGGAGGGTAGGGACCATGCTAAATGTTCTTTGCACAATATAATAAAATGTAGAAAAAAACAAACAAGAATCACCTATAGTCACTGTTTTAACCTCATTTCTTACTTTTTTTTTTAACCCATTCCAATCGATCTTCAATCCTTTCTACTCCACAAAACTGTCTTTTTAAAAGGTCACCATGACTGCTAGTCTGTAAAGTCCAAAGGTTATTTTTCCCCTTGTTCTCGTCTTAATCAACTCCTCAACGGCATGCAGCACAGTTAAAGTACTCCCTATCTTAATCTAACATCTGTGACTCAATTTTCTGATTTTCTTTTAACCTCATTGTATTCTGTTTCATTTCTTGTATTTGATTCCCGTCCTCTCTCCACCAATAATGTTAGTGTCCCCTAAGTCAGTCTTGTTCAAGTCTGAAGTAGATGTTGTCTCAAATGATCTCATTTATTACCGTGTGCTTACACATGAAATAACATCTATATCCAGGTAACTGCAAAATTTACATTTGTTTGCACTTTTTAAAAAAATATATATTTTATTGATTTTTTACAGAGAGGAAGGGAGAGGGATAGAGAGTCAGAAACATCAATCAGCTGCCTCCTGCACACCCCCCACTGAGGATGTGCCTGCAACCAAGGTACATGCCCTTAACCGGAATCGAACCTGGGACCTTTCAGTCTGCAGGCCGACGCTCTATCCACTGAGCCAAACCGGTTACGGCTTGTTTGCACTTTTGTTCACTTTATATTTGTTTCTTTCCAAATAAACTTTTAAAAAAGTATATGTATATTAAAATATATATCCAGTTCCTAAAACCATTCATTGAAACTAGAATCAGAAAATCCAAACAACTTTTATCAGCTAACACAGTCCAAACCTCTCTCAACCCATCATTCACCTTTCCCCAGGTGCAGGTACACAGGGTTTGATTCACTATCTCACATATGGAACACACTTTCCCACCGTAGAGAGTTTGTGGTGCTGGGACACCCCACACAAAGCTGGAGGAGTTGGCCTCTTCATTAATTCATGTGTTATGGCAATGGCCATGTCAGTAGTGATGCTATCTCAGGCCCGCCAAATAGGAGAGCCCCCACTCCAACCTCTGTTTTGTTTTCTTCATTGCTCTTAATATCTGTAATTATTGTATCTGTTTATGTGTTTATTGTCTTCAGTACACATAACAACCCTATAGGGTTGTTGTGAAGACTAAATTAGGAACTATAAATTACATGTTCAGAATAGCATATAGTAAATGTATAATATCTTTATTATTATTTCTTCAGTAGAATGAAAATATCTTAAGACTAGAAATGTGTCTTATTTTGGTTCAGCAATTTATTCTACAAATTCAGTATACCTAGCTCATGGTAGCCACTAAATAAACACCGGTAGGATGAATTACTGTAACTGCAAATGACAAGAGGATTTTTATTTTTTTTTAATTTAGAGATCATTCTCAGGGATGATTCAGAGGTCTGAAAATAAGATCTGCATGAAAAAAAGTTAATGGAATCTTAACTATTCAACTTAGAATAAAGGAGGCCAAGTGTGGTTGTGAATAGTTAAATAACTATATAAAAGCAATCACATCATTTAATTCCGCCACATAACTTCTATTTATTTAAGTTGGGAAAAAAGACAAACAGGCCATTAAGAGACAAAAATAATGGTTGTTTTATGGAATTTTCAGTTTTTAGCAGTTCATTTGATGTGTATAAAATTGAACTAATAGAGATGACCAGCTGTTTTCCATTTCTACTATGGATCAAAAAGAATAAAGACAAACTCAAATGAAGTCAGAGGAATAAAGAATAACTAAAAGGAAGGCATTCCTTACTGTGAAAGTCCTTGTAACTCATTCAAATGAATTGTAAAAATAAGGTCATAAAAAACTTCTTTTAAATACTCTCATTTTCACATCTCTATGAAAATATATCTACATATCTTATTCAAATGGGGGGATCAAGCAGATATTCTATACAACCATTATATTTCTTTGATTCTTTGTTATGATTTTAAAGATTCAATGTAAGATTTACAATAAATTAGTAATTATAATAAAGATGTAACAAAATATTTCTGTGAAGTCTGGAGTGCTTTCTAGAGAAAGAGTACATGATGTTTCTACAGACAAATAAAATTTGATTACTCCTAGAACAATTTTATTTCCCAGAGCAACAGATCAAACCACGCAAGCATTCTTAAAAGTTCAGTCCAGTTTTGTATTAACAATTGAATATCTTAAGTAAATTGTTAAGTTGTTTAATTTGTTTATAATATATAGGTTATATTGAAATTCATTTGTATTTGCTGATCTTAACATTCACCATAGATCCCTCTTAATATCTTCCTCGACCAGTTAGGCTGAGAAGACTAGCCATTTTATTTTTTAGATAAAACTAAAAGAAACAGCATTTGAGTATCTTAATGATAGCAAAGTTCTTATCAAATTATATCTAAGGAATTTATAATGACATTAAATATTAGCTTAGATTCTCACGGAAATGTAGTCAGGTTTCTCCCTTCAGCATAGAAAATTTAACTATTAACTAAAACAATGTGTATGTTGTAAAATATATATATTTTTAATTTCAGAGAGGAAGGGAGAGTGAGAGAGAAACATCAATGATGAAAATCATTGATTGGCTGCCTCCTGCACGCCCCTTACTGGGGATTGAGCCCACAACCTGGGCATGTGCCCTTAACCCAAATCGAACCTGGAACCCTTCAGTTCACAGGCCCATGCTCTATCCACTAAGCCAAACCAGCTAGTACAATAATGTGTATTTTTTAACACTACACATAGTGAATAGTTTTTGTATTACTCAGCATTGCCTAATGATAGGAAGGCAACTTAACAAAAGGCAGTAAGATATTGCTTCTATTTTTTTTGAAAAAAAAAAGATATTTTCTAGATATATTTTGTCTGAATATGTATTAATTATATATTAAGTAGGCATTTGTATTGGTTAATCATAGTGTTTTCAATAGTCTAAATCATGTTATTTTAAAAATAATTGTATATTAACATTAAAATGATAAGAAATTGTAGTTTAAGAGAAGATAGAAGAAATAAGTTAGTGCCATGAAAACAATGGGTGATACATAAACCTAAATGTGCAATATATATATTCCCTTTATATGGTAAAGATAATGAAGAGTTCTTATTGTAAATCCATTATTCCCCATTACTCCATGCTGCTTCTCCATAAAGGATACATAAAACCATTTAGCTCCAACTGAAAAAAGCACAAATTATAAGACAGTAGTTCTTCCTTATACGTCTTTGGTTCCTTCCCTTGTACAGAGCACAAAGTAGGCTTTGGATGAGACTACATCATTGTAAAAATTGAAAAGTGATGATACCATATTTTATACCCAATTAGATCTGCTTCTACCATGTAGCTACATGTTTACAATATCAATTTTGTACATGGTGCGGTACATACGATTTAGGCCCAATACAAGAATGCAGCATTAGCCTCTCTGTGATACAATAATAAAACCAGTACCCATTTTCT
>NW_006287082.1:986730-989615 GCF_000327345.1 Myotis davidii | reverse complement strand
ACAGTGTTTCTCACCTGGGGAGACATAATGCCTGTGGGTATTTTGGGATGTCACAGTTGGAGGTGGGAGGTGTGGCTACCAACACCTAATCGGTAGTGGCCAAGAATGCTGTTAGATATCCTACAGTGCACAGGCAGCCCCTCACAACAAAGAATTCCCTGGCCCACAATGTCAAACAGTGCTGAGGTTTGTTGTCTGTAGGAAGGTGGGGTATTTCCTGTTGCATCTACAAGACCTAGTGCAGCATCTGCCATGTGTGATGCATCTAAAAATGTGTTGGTTATTGATGTTCCTCTGCAGACAGTTTACAAAACGGCCATGTGGCACATATGTACCTGAGGGGATTATTTCCATTATACTCTAAAAGCTCTTTTCTAAAGATACTGCTTTATTCAAAGCCCCAGTCCCTATCAACCTTGATTAATATTGTCCAATCGTTTCCGTTGCCTCAGGATAAAGAATGTTCTGATCCATACTGCCTCTCCCACCTCATCTTGTTCTACTCTCTATTCTGTCTGCACTTCATGTACACTAGTCTTCTTTCAATTAAGCAGAATCGAGAAGGACTAAGAAATGCACAGTTAATAATGTACAATTTCTAGTTAAACCTATATGTGCAGTAACACTTTAAGCACACACACACACTTAGGCAAAATTATGTTCATTAGGTGCAACAATCTCATGTGACGGGACGATTATTATTTCCGGCCCAGAATGAGGAAATAGGAGCACAGAGAATGGAGAAGTGGCTCGCCGGGGATACCCACAGGTTGTAAATAAAGCAGCTTTGGGAGCACAGGGAAGGGATGACTGTATTCCATTTTGAGGGATCACACAAGAAGAGATGAAATGACACGGGGAACATGGGAAATTTGAGAAACTGCATGCAATGAATTGAAGTAAACCCACTGAAGCGCGACTCACTAATAAAGCTAGAATGATACACATGCTCACTTCATTGTAGGTTGTCCTTTCAAATATCCTCTCTCTCTTCTACCAAGACCAAAATGTTCAAAGCAGCTAATAGATATAGATATAGATGATATGTAGATATAGATATAGATGGCATAGACATAAATATATCTAAGGTTTAAGTTCCAGCATCTCTCCTCATTCAGAAATACATGTCCTAAAATTTGCAAAAAATCATCGTAAAAACTTTAGTGAACATTTGCTAAATAAACATCAACAGTGAATTTGAATGTTTAGTCATAATTATTGTTTCTGTTTTCTGTAATATCTGTTTAAACTCTGGACAGTAAGGGCTGTTTATTGATGTTGGGCCCATGTGTATGAGTAAGGTAATATTAATAAATAAAAGCATCACTGATAGCCTTCAAGTCTAGTGAGGAATGAGGTACTTTATACATAAGTGAATGCATTAATAAATGAAATCCAAGCAGTATGCAATTTATTACTTAGTTATAATTATAATACAAAATGGTTAGGCTGGAAAAATGGATGGTTTATGGATGAAAAATGTTAAATTCCTAATGTAATAAAATGTATAATGTCTTTGAATGTTAGACTATAATGATATACTATAAAAATTGTGTACATGAAGTAGAGAATAATCCCCATGTACTTTCCTAAGTTAGAAATACATAAATAAATAAAATCTTAGAATAGCAACAGACGTTTGCTTCAGGTTAGATTTCTATATTTTCACCTTGATATGCTGATTTCCCAGTATGAAGGAAATAAGATATCAAAGAAGGGAAGTCAGTGAGGTCGGTTTTAAACTTGTTTTCTTTTGAACTGTGTTTACTTTCTTTTATTGTCTAAAGCAGCGGTTCTCAACCTGTGGGTCGCGACCCCTTTGGGGGTCAAATGACCCTTTCACAGGGGTCACCTAAGACCATCGGAAAATACATATGTAATTACATATTGTTTTTGTGATTAATCACTATGCTTTAATTATGTTCAATTTGTAACAATGAAAATAACATCCTGCATATCAGATATTTACATTATGACTCATAACAGTAGCAAAATTACAGTTATGAAGTAACAACGAAAATAATTTTAGGTTGGGGATCACCACAACATGAGGAACTGTATTAAAGGGTTGCGGCATTAGGAAGGTTGAGAACCACTGGTCTAGAGTTTTACATATGTCTCCATTTTCCCCACTTGACTTTCCCCCAACCCCCCCAGCCATTCCCACCCCTGGCAAGCCCCCAGTGTCTGTGGCCTTTGGTTTGCTAATATGCATGCATACAAATCCTTTGGTTGCTCTCTAACCTCCCCCCTCCCCTTTGTCCTTAATGTGACAAATTGACTGAACTACTTTGGACATACACTACACAATTGTGGAAACTTTAAAATGAGCAGTATTCTGGGGAGAGAAATACTAAAATTATCCTCAGCTTTACCTATTTCATTGTATGTGTGGTAAAAATGTAGCATCCGCTTCTCCTTTCCACATGCACCTCAAAGTATCCAGATATTTTCCTTGGGTTTCCACTCCTTTCAATAATGCCCAGATGTGAACTGACCTCAGGTGTGGGGGCAAGCCCTGATTAGTTGAAGCCCATCGCTAATTCAATTTAAGTGTTTCGAGCAATACGATTTCAAGACCTGCTCCGCTCGTACTTCTTGTTCAGCATTTTGTGTGTGTTGATGTGAAGCCTAAATGAAACTAGTTAGCCAATAGGAAGGAGAGGGAGTTTAAAACAAGCTACACTACGGAAGGCAGAGGAGGCAGATGACAAGAAAATTGGCCCTCGGTGTCACACACATTGAGCTGCTGAAACAAAGCAAAATAATTCTCTACTTTTTTATTTCATTTAGCCCAAAACCACCCCGGATGTGTTTTCTCTGTTTCTTAAAGCAGAGCTTCCTGTTTGATAAATAACGATAAAATGATTAGGACTTTAGAAATG
>NW_006287082.1:982274-986174 GCF_000327345.1 Myotis davidii | reverse complement strand
TGGAAGAAATGCATCATCTAAAAGTAAAGCAGGTATTATATGGACTAGGATTTACGGTGATTTTCTTCTTTCTTTTCAAGTAACCATACATTATGCTGCAGTAACTTGAAGAAAAGCCACCCAGTCTTGTTTTTATTTGTGCTTATATTTCTGCAGAGAGTAATTCATTAAAATATGTCTTACTTTTATTTTGTATTGTCAAATAGGAAAAGGACAGAGTAGAATTCATATTGTCAAATAGGAAAAGGACAGAGTAGAAGTCAATATATTTTGAAAATTGAGTCCTAAATACATATTTCAATGGAAATTTGATTTTTAGTTCACAGAATCATAAATCCAATTATTAAAATATATCGTAGCACAGGAAATAGTGTGAATTCTTGTGATAGCTCATTTGTGCATACAGCATAGTTGCACAGAAAGGCTTATATGCAGATGGAGATTATATGTATATATAGGGAAGGCAGGGGAGGATGGGGGGTTGTTAAGAGATCAAACAAAGGACTTGTATGCATGGATATAAGCATAACCAATGGACACAGGCAGTAGAGGGGCGAGGGCATGTGCTGGGGACTGGGAGTGGCCTGGGAGAGGTCATTGGGGGGAAAAGAGACATATGTAATACTTTCAACAATAATTTAAATTAAATAAAGAACTTGAGACATTAAAAAAAAAAGAGCATGAAGGAGGGGAGTGACTGTTAAAAGAAAGTTTGTCCAGTGCAGATAACCTGCACAGGGAAAACAGGGAAAAGGAGTAAGTAGTCAGCAGTGTGAATAATCAATTGTATTACCAAGAAACAGAATATGCCAGCTTGCCCAAGACTGGGTTGCTTAATAATCCACAAAAGCTTTGGGGGTGAGGAAAAAGACTGCATTTGGAGAGCTACCAAATCAGAGGGTGTGTGTCTGCCAAGGAAGAGCTACTGATATATTGAAACTTTTTTCCCCTCTCCTTTTTCTAAACCTCTCCATTCTCTGATAGCACAGGGCTGGGGGTTAGGGGATGGAGCCAAAATAAATAATGCAAAGGAGCTCTCCCATTTCCTGCCCAACCCCTATAGTCTTTGGAGCCTCAGTTAGGCTGGAATTTGAAGGGAGAAAATATTTAAAATAATTATAGACAGATATTATGTTCTGCTAAACTTTAAGAGATTGAAAATAAAAAGATTAATATTTTGAAGTTATAGAAATATCTTGCTTAGATATAACTATCAGCAGTGATGCAAAAGACTAACATTGTTTTCTGTTACACATAATAAAATAGTTTGATGTTTCCCCTACACACACTCTGATGATGAAAGTTTAGTCAGCTGGTTTTGATAAAATAGTAATAACAAAACAGATAATTATTTTCTGCTGACTATTAAGGTAACTGCTTTATTGTACATATATTGATCTCTCAATGATCTTAAAAGGTGGATATGATTAATGTCCCATTTGACAGAAATACAAATTGATACTGAGAGTGATTAAGTAATACTTTAAAAAATATAGCCGTAACCGGTTTGGCTCAGTGGATAGAGCGTTGGCCTGTGGACTGAGGGGTCCCAGGTTCGATTCTGGTCAGGGGCATGTACCTTGGTTGCGGGCACATCCCCAGTCAGGGGTGTGCAGGAGGAGGCAGCTGGTCGATGTTTCTCTCTCATCGATGTTTCTGACTCTCTGTCCCTCTCCCTTCCTCTCTGTAAAAAATCAATAAAAAATGTATTAAAAAAATATATATGGGGTTATTGATTTTAGAGAGAAAGGAAGGGAAAGGAATAGAAACATTGATTGGCTGCCTCCTACATGCTCCCTACCGGGGATCAAGCCCACAACCAGAGCATGTGCCCTGACTGGGAATCCATCAAATGATCTCTTGGTACATGGAGGGAGGGGAGTGCTCAACCACTGACCTACACTGGCCAAGCAAGTAATACTTCTGAAGGCACACAGCCAGTAATAGGGAATGCCCACATTTTAATGAAGCTTCAACCAACGTCAAGGTATAATGATTATGCTCTATGTGATCATTCTCACTCTCATTTAATACACACTCACTTCAAATACACTATTAGACAGACTTTACAACCAGAATAATATATGCAATTCTGATATTACTCCAGGATAAAATTTTAAAAGGAAGGGGGGCGAGGAGTATACTTACTAGCATCACTTTTATGCATGTCTTTCTCCAGGGCTTTTTTGCAAGCTCATTACTAGAAATGGAAGAGATACAGGGTGGGACATGATAAACGTCAGCTGAGCAACTTCCTATCAGGGCAATATAAGAATTAAACTAAGGAGCTTGTTTTAAAAGTTGAGCCAAGAGGTCAACTATGTAAATATATATGCTAATGAATTAAGGTTTAGTAAAATATCAACCCATGTGCAACTTTAGAAAACTGTATTAGAGTCTGTGTTTCCACTTGATCCTATATGGCTTTAAAAAAATGATAGACTTCATCACCGAAACTTATAGTGAATCCTATGAATGGCAGCACAGCCTGTGGAACGACCGGATGCTATGACATGCACTGACCACAAGGGGGCAGACGCCAATGCAGGAGCTGCCCCCCCCAACCCCCGCCCACAGGCGCCAGGCCAGCCAAAGCAGGTGCCAACAGGGCTCCCCGATCACCCCGCCAGTCGCCCTACAGTTCGGCCCTCATCGCCAGCCAGGCCTAGGGACCCTGCCCATGCACAAATTTCGTGCGTTGGGCCTCTAGTGATAATATAATAAGCTTTTGAAGCAATTTTCTCAGTTCACTTCTTAAGGTTTATAATACCCAAAACTGATATAAATTGAACATGGTGTGGTGTGTATTTCTTCTTTCTAATGCACTTTTGCAGAAGATAACTTCCAGTGGAACTAAGTTTTCATTTCAATATTAAAGGGAATACTTTAATTAAAGTAATCAGGCAGCCTTTCCCTATTGTTACAGCAGGTATTCATTAGAGTATTGGGCAATCAAGATATATTGTTACAACATAAATTGTGGAAAGAAATCCAATCAAAATCTAATTTACAAAACCTGCATGACACTTTTTAAATTTCCTTTTTAAGGACTACAGGTGCACAGAATTGGCTTAATTAAAATTCTTTCTTCCTGAAAGGTATCTTCATTTTCTATGAATGGTGTTATTTTTTTAATTATATTTCATTGTGTTTTATTTTACTTTATTTTTTAATACTAAAATGAATACCTATGTACCCCAAACCGAACTATAACCAGTCACTTGTGTATACTTGTGCGCTCACCTGTATCAAGCATCTCCTGGCATTTCTCCTGTCAACTGCTATTCAAATTTTATCTTGATTATTTCCTTGCTTTGTTTCTTTTACAGATTTAACTAATACGTGTGCATGTTTATATGAAATATGTATTTATTTATTGTTTGTTTGATTTTTAACGATAGTCTCTAAACTAAATCATGTCCATTGGGACTCTTTTTAAAAAATACTATGCTACAAAGTTTAATCAGTGCCATTTTGTCTAGTTTAATATAATTGATTTTCATAGCTGTACAACAGTCTATTATTAACATACTAGAGGCCCGGTGCACAAAAATTTGTGCACTTGGGGGGAAGGGGGGGTCCCTCAGCCTGGCCTGTGCCCTCTCGCAGTCTGGGACCCCTCGGGAGATAATGCCCTGCTGGCTTAGGCCTGCTCCCGGGTGGCAGAGGGCAGGCCAATCCCTAGGTGCAACCCCTGGTTGGGCTCAGAGCAGGGCCGATTGGGGAGTTGGGGCGCTGCTCCCTGTCATGCACAGAGCAGGGCGGCTTGGGCGGTTGTGATGCCACCCCCAGTCACACTCAGGGTAGAGCCGATTGGGGGGTTGGGGCACCGCCCCCTGTCACACTCAAGGCAGGGTTGATGGGGATGTTGCAGTGCCACCCCCTGTCAGGCACAGAGCA
>NW_006287082.1:970804-981996 GCF_000327345.1 Myotis davidii | reverse complement strand
GGTGATGGAAGCTCCCAACCGCTCCTTTTTTCCTTTTTTTTTTTAATTCTGAGCCAGCTTTAGCTTGAGGCTAGGCTCCAGCTCTTAGGCCTCCACTGCTAAAATAGGTTTCTGGCCTTTGTTTACAATGTTGCAATCCTTCTGGCTGAAGTCTGGCGGTATTTTTTACATAGTTTCTTAAACTGCAGGCTCAGAAGCCTACAGCGGCAGGGGGGGAACGTTGGTTTCCTCCGTCACTGAGGCAAGCAAGCCTCATGTTCAGTTAAGCTGCCTGGCTGCTGGTCGCCATCTTGGCTGTCAGTTAATTTGCATATCTCGCTGATTAGCCAATGGGAAGGGTAGCGGTTGTACGCCAATTACCATGTTTCTCTTTTATTAGTGTAGATGATAATTTATTAATCACACCTCCTTCAGTGAACACTTACTTATATTTTTTCTAGATTTAATTTTTACTATTGCAAGGTAATGATGTTATCATAAGTGCTCACTGATATATATGTCCAAGAATTTATTCACCTCAGATTGGAATTTACCTAAAATTGGAAATAGAGGTGTGGTGTGCAATGTTCAGTATTTCTAAAAGTGTTTTCCAAAAGTTTTATCAACTTTCACCCCACAAGAGCAATTTGTAAGAGCTCCAATTGGCCAAACAGAAACATTTGATATAGTAATATGACCGAATATTTTATCAACTGACTAGATGTAAAATATCATCTCTAATTTAGAATTACATTTCTCTGGTCATTATGAAGGTTTAACATATCTTCATATATTGATTGGCCATGTGTTTTTCTCTTTTTAGTTTTTAATTCACTTCATTTTTAAAATTGTTATAATTGTACTATAGTATCCCCCAAATGCTAGAGCCCAGTGATTGCCCAAACACATATTAAGCTTTGAGAATGAGGTAATTTTAAAAATAACTAAATTTACATATAAAATAAAGGAAAATAACTATTTTTATTTTTGGCTATTATCTGGGCCAGCAAAATACCTTTATTAATCTTCTGTAAATTTTCCTGTTTTGAAGGGAACATTTACCATCATTACAAAATTTGTTTATAATCATCCAAATATAGATATACAAAATAATAGAATAGAATGCTAAGTCAGGAAATAAATTATATTATTCACAATTTAGTTCCAGATAAAGAAAACATTGCAAACACATGCTGAGTGAAGACATATTAAGTAGAGGAAGTGGAAAAGTCTTGCTTGAAATCTGAAAAAAAAAAAAAAAAGTTCAGGGAAAAAAAGAGGTTGAGTGATCAAAACTTCAGACCCAACGCTAATATTGATTTAAAGATTGTAAATAGCCAAAACCGGTTTGGCTCAGTGGATAGAGCGTTGGCCTGCAGACTGAAAGGTCCCAGGTTCGATTCCGGTCAAGGGCATGTACCTGGGTTGCGGGCACATCCCCAATAGGAGATGTGCAGGAGGCAGCTGATTGATGTTTCTCTCTCATCGATGTTTCTAACTCTCTATCTCTCTCCCTTCCTCTTTGTAAAAAATCAATAAAATATATTTTAAAAAAAAGATTGTAAATAGGTTAACTATTTGAAAACTATTAGTAAAAATAATTTAATAATAATTATTAATACAATTTATTCATGGTTATCTATACTCAATAAATATATATCTAAAAGGACATAGTATTTGACTAGTAGATAAGGAAGCAAAGAAGGTAAAAAGGCTATTTGCAAAGAGAAAAACAAAAGAGGTGAGTGATTAATTGTTGTATCCATCAAATAAAATGCAATATACTTTTATACATATTTAGAGAAATGGATTGTAATTCTCATTTAGGCATGTCTTAGTCCATTGATGGCGAACCTTTTGAATTCAGCATGTCAGCATTTTGAAAAACCCTAACTTAACTCTGGTGCCATATCACATATAGAAATTTTTTGATATTTGCAACTATAGTAAAACAAAGACTTATATTTTTGATATTTATTTTATATATTTAAATGCCATTAAACCAAGAAAAATCAACCAAAAAAAATGAGTTCGCGTGTCATAGGTTCGCCATCACTGTCTTAGTCAATCAGGTGACTGGTATATTGCTATTGCTACTTCATATGAAGAGAAAGCAGATTATGGATATGAATTAGGAATTATAAATATTTCTTAACCTTGACATAGGAATTGATTTCCGGGAAACTATCTTAAAATATTTAAAGAAGAGATGTAAGTTTACATGTCAAGGAAGCAAATATGTCAAATTGTACACAAGAAATTCCTTTTCTGCTTTCCTGCCATTCTATCAGGGAACTCCCACAACTCCTTCCATCACTAACACTAATCTCCTGATATTTAATCTAATAGCTTCTTCTTCACATGCTTATCTTTGCCCTTTCTCCTCAGGACCAAAAACATATTTCTCTTATCCTTCTGCTTTCTCAGGTCAAGTAATATTGCCATCTCTTTTCTTGTTTTAGATACTCATGCATTACATCCCTGCGGTGGGGAGGGGGCATCTCATATTTCCCCCAAATTGGCTTAGAAAGTTATTTTTCTAAGCACACAACTCTTAAAAAGTAACATTTTCTACTTTCTGATATATGTTTACCTGTTAGCCTTTTGGGTCTAAATATTTTCATCTTAAAATGAAGTGCTGGATTACATTATTTTAATGTGCTTTTATGCTCTGTCGTATTTCTTAGGAAATTATGCTTAATAAGCATATGTATCTTTCTCAGTTTTACTTTTCTTGATGAAAAGTTTGGAAAATGTCCTGGCCAAGTGCTCTGTGGTTGAGCATTGACCTATGAACCAGGAGGTCAAGGTTGGATTCCCTGTCAAGACACATGGCCCAGTGGGTTGCTGGCTGCCTCCCAGTAGGGGGTGTGCAGGAGGCAGCTGATCAATGATTCTCTATCATCATTGATGTTTCTATCTCTCACTCTCTCCCTTCCTTCCTGAAATCAATAAAAAATATTTTTTTAAAAAAAGAGTATTTTAAATTGGGAATTTGACCCACAGTTGCATCATGCTTTAATTTTATTTTTCTATTGAATTTGATCTAATTGATTTATTTATATGGCATCTACAATATTTTACTAGTACATACTATGAATTGTATTTTGAAGAAACATTCTAAAGAAAGATCTTTTTGTTAGTATTCTATTCTTTCCATATCCAATTTCTCATATAAAATTTTCTATAAAGGACCTTGAGTGATAACGACAGTGTCCTCAGCAGCATTTATAAATAGGTCTGTTCCTTTCACAACACTTAATGAAAGCCGAATGTGTAACATTATAATAAACTCAATAAAGGTGATCATGATGTAGAAGAAAATAGCACTTATTATGGCCATTATGTGCCAGGCATTCAACATTTATTATATCAATGATATTGAAATAATTATACCAATTTCAATATTATTGAGAGATGGATAGTCCATCCCTTACAGAGCATTTGTGAATCTTAAAGGTAAACATCTACTATTGGCCAAGTTAGAATTTGAATTCAGGTCTATCTGACTTGAAAGTCTCTAATCTTTTCACCCAAATTAAAGTAAATCTCCTGTCCTGAGCTAAGTCAATGTATTCCTGACATCCTGGGTAGCTAAAGATTATACTTTGAATTCTTGAAGGGGTGAATGATTTTATTCCATTAACATTCAAATTTTAGCATTCATCAGGGCTTGTTGAAACAAAGATTGCTGAACCTCGGTGCCAGAAGTTCTGATTCAGTAAGTGTGTAATGGGATCCTTGAATTTTCATTTTTAACAAGTTCCCAATTGTTGGTACTGCCTCTGTTATGGGGATTAAGTTTTCAGGATTATTGGTCTAAATTAAAGTGCTCCTTGATATAGCAGGTGGTTCCAAAGAAAGGAGCTTAGAATACTTAAGAGAACTCATTATCTTTATGGAAATAGAAAACTCAAATCAATAAAATAATAAAAATAATACAAACAGCAAGTGGATTATTATTCCTTAATGGAAATATATAGATATATAGAAAAAAAGGATTAGTTACTGTTAAGCACTTAAGGGTTAACAGGAATTCAGCTAATTGCTTTACATGGAAGATGAAGTCCTCATAATACCTTCAAAATAACAAGTATAGAGAAAGTGGTAGCATGAGTATAAGCTTTGTGAAGTGTGCGTTGTGTTAGCTAACAGTCCATTGGGGTAAAGGAATTAAGCAATGGTTTGTGAAAGAACCAGAAAGGCAGGTGCGAAAGTTTATTTTGCATTTGACTGCCATTATTATTCTGGTTTGTCTTCTGGTCTACCATTAGTTTTTGTTTGTTTGTTTTCCTGGAGAAAAGAGTGACAAAATTTAAAAATGTTCTCTGAAAAATATATATCTTTTAAAAAATTATTTACACCCTATATTACTCTTCTCTATCTCAGCTCTTCTTCTCAAATCTTTTTTTCTCTTATCTTTCTAAACTTTAAATTGGTGGAATTTAGAGTTTAATGTTTGACCCTTTCTATTTTTTTTCTATAAACCTCTCACATCTATGATGCTTCTAAAATATAATCCTTTCATAACTATGTATTTATGCCTTTGAACTTTCTGATTAACATTCTGTAGATGTCTTTTATCTTTCTGTTTATTCATCTCATTTGTCACTTTTATAATGTCACTCCAAACTCTTTTGTAAACTTCTTCTGTAATTTAGAATATATTTGCATATATCTTGAATATTGTCGGCATCAGTTTGTATTATTCTTATTTATTTGTGTTTCTGTCTCTTCCAAATAACCCTGAAGAGCAGCTCTCATGCCTTCTTAATAATTTTAAATATATATATTTTTATTGAAATCAGAGAGGAAGTGAGAGAGGGAGAGAGAGATAGAAACATCAATGATGAGAGAATCATTGACTGGCTGCCTCCTGCATGCCTCATTCTGGGGATCAAGCCTGCAACACAGGCTTATGCCCTGACCAGGAATCGAACTGTTACCTCCTGGTTATAGAGCAATGCTCAACCACAGAGCCATATTAGCTGGGCTTGCCTTCTTAATCTTATGCCCTTCCCTTCATGGCCTCAGAGAGTATCTGCTCCATTCAAGCAATGTAATGGATAAATGGTTGATATTGTCAGCAAATTATAAATAAAATATGAATACGCTCTCACAATGACATGGGTTAAGCCGCTATGTAGAGATGACTAGAATATTGGAAGTGGTCACTTATTTACCTTCCATAGTATCTAGTGCTAGACTAACTGCTGTCTAGACTATTCACCTATGTTAGTCTCTGGACTATGTTTGTTTTCCGTCTCATTGTTAAATTTGTTCTGTTGGTGAAAAAGTCCTGTGATAACATCTACTTTGGGTGAGTGGACAAATTTAAAACACTTACTGTTCATTTTGCAAAAGATTATACTAGTAAGCAAATAGTCAGATTTGAGTTGAAAAGAAATATAGAGATATAGAAACACTTATTAACGAAAACTCATTGGCCTATATAGGGCCATGTATAAGCATTAGGTGTATCATGAATGAGCATGAGTATATACTCATACACAATTTAGAAGTATGGGTGTAGCAATGAGTAGCAGAGTCTCAGACATGGTTGTAGGGACCTGGAGACAGATACTCTTTAGGCCAAAAGAGTAAAGACTTTTCAGTAGAGGAAAAAAAACTGTGATCAAATGCAAGTTTGTCTGTTTTTTTGACTCACAAGTTAATCATCCCTACCTAATATGAGCATGTGTCTTGAATTTGGTTGCAGTGAGAAAAATGTGAAAAAATGAATAATGGCCAGAGGGGAGAAAAGTCTAAGATCTGCAGCCATTTTGACATCTCTCTTTTAGTTGTTATGTATATGGCACTTGGGTTTAAATCAGAGAGATCTGTCTCCTCTTTGTTGTTTTTATGATCTAATATAGAACACATAGGAGATTCTCAGCAAATGTATGAGACAATAAATAGATAAATAAATAAAATAAAAAATAGATGGCTTCTCACCCCAATACATCCACTCAGTTTTCTTATACCAAGTTCAGCAATGACATCAATCCAGCATTTTGTTAATTTGTTTTTAATTTTGAACTTCTGTGTTGAAAGTAGTGCCTTAGGAAACTTATCCTATTTTCTGGTGAATTGTAAGCTTGGGATGTCTTTGAGAGTTCCTCAGATCCATTATTTTGCCTCAAGATAGCACTAGGACAAAACAGACTAAAAGAATGGAAATAAAGTATCTGTAAAAACGTAGTTGTTTTACCCTGTAAAAGAGCATATTTCATAGTGTACCTTACTTTTTGATTGGTGTTAAAATGATTTTCAGGATGTTCAGTGGCCTAAACCATGTCACAATAAAATGAAGGGCATTTTGCCTGGACAATGTGCCTCAGTGGTTGAGCATTGACCTATGAA
Organism: Myotis davidii; assembly: GCF_000327345.1. NCBI lineage: Eukaryota > Metazoa > Chordata > Mammalia > Chiroptera > Vespertilionidae > Myotis > Myotis davidii. The sequence continues at coordinate 975,654 of NW_006287082.1, read as the reverse complement.
CCAGGAGTTCATGGTTCGAGTCTTGATCAAGGCACATGTCTGGGTTGCGGGCTTGATCGCCACTGTGGGGCGTACATCAATGATTCTCTCTCATCAGTGATGCTTCTATTTCTCTCTCCTGCTCCCTTCCTCTGAAATCAACAAAAAATAAATTTAAAAAAATGAAGGGCATTTTTTTTTTACCTGATTCTAGCTAGATATTTTCTCATGGCTAAATTTCAAGTAATTTTAAATACCCTATCTTGTAGAGACATAATTTCAATTCATATCAACATCTGATTTAGTCTGCATTTTCTTGAAAACAGCACAATATCAGTGTTCCAAAGTGTTAAATTATAATAACTGATTACTTTAAACAACTATTTCTTCTCTATAGGTTCTAAAATCACTATATGACCTATTCAATTACATAGGAACCAGCTAAAATCAGAAAAAAATATTTTGGCAATAATTTTAGAAAAAATTAGAATTATATAAAGAGAATGTCTCCTGATTAGATGATTAATTATTTTATAAAATATAGTATGATATTATGGAGATACTTACATATAAGACTATAAATTTTATACCAATAGAGCTCATTTGTAATATTAATTATTTATATTTTAACCGTATTAATTGCAGCTATCGTTAACTAAAATGTTTCAGCATTTTAGAAGAATATAGGTTTTTTTCCAGTTACTAAATTTTTACTTACTTCCAAGTACTGTGTTCGACCCCAGGGATACATATTTAGGTAGACCAAATTCTTACTCTTAGTGATCATATACTCTATTGTGGAAATATTCACATAGATAACTTTAATATAATATTGTAAATATATATGTACATCTAGATACAGAGTTGAATGTTGAATAAATATTAAGAGTCAGCTAAAAAAATTCAAACTCATTATCTACTTTTCTACATTTCCACCTTTACTGCCACTATCTTAGCCCACATCTTCAGACACCTATATTATTTAAAAAGCTTTTCAGTCTCTTGCCTTCCTACAAACCATTTCCTCTATGGCTGCCAAAAAAAATATTGCTAAAATGTAAACAAGACAATACCTGTGCCCTGTATAGTTTCCAATAGCTTCCTGGAACTTAAAATGGGATCCAAATGTTTTATAACCCACACAATGGCCTAAACTATTCTAAAAAAATATGGCCTCTGCCTGTTACTCTTCAGCTCCACTGTACTTATGCAATCTGAATTTTTCCTACTTCTCACAAAGTTAAAACTTGTTCCCTATTTAAGATTTTAGACTTATTCCTCCCTCTTTGTTAATAAGTTCCTTATGGCTGACTTCGGAGGTTTTAAAATATGACTCCCCTCCCCCTTTCTTTAGCATTCCTTCTACAGAGAGACCCATGTCTTGGCCTTTGGCCTCAAGGGGAAGGTTTGACCAAGAGTGTGTGTAAGAATTGATGCTGTTTGACCTTTGAGATGCAACTTATGTCTTGCTGGCAGGAAGACTTATGTTTGGGTCTTTTGCTGTCATATAAAAACTCCAACTACTGTGAGGTTGCCTTGCTGTGAGTTAGCCAAGACACATGGTCCGCATTTATATGTTGTAATCGGCAGTAGAGGCCTTCAAGACATTCCATCCTGAATGCCATTAATGTGACTGAGTGAGCCTTTACACCATTGCAGCTCTCAGCCAAAAAGTCATCTCCAATGTGAGTCTTTCACGTTGAAGTCCCAGTTGTCATAAAGCAGAGGGCAATTCATCCAACTGTGCCGTATCTGAATTTTCCACAAAATTTATTTGCATAAAAATGGTTGTTTAGCTATTACATTTTGAGATAACTTGTCTATGCCACAACAGTTGCTGATAGATACATCATATAAATTGTATTGGTATAACACATCCTCTGAAAGAGTTTCAGATCAGTTTATTTTAATTTGATCCCATCACCAAATTTTATTAAGCATAATATCCAGAGTTATACTACTTGTTATAGTTACAATCTATAAATAACCCAGATGTTTATCTATAGTTGAGATAAATATTGATATATTTACACAGTGGAATAGTACACAATAATTAGAATGGAGGACCTACATTTGCATAAAAATCATCAATGAATTTCCAAACAAAATGTTGAACAAATGGAATCAGATGAAAAGTATACTTCTGTGTGACTCCCTTTATATAAAGAAAAAAACAACAACAGATGAAACACCCCATGTATATCTATTTCCTAAAAAAAGACAAGAGGACAGCCTCTGGTGCACTGATAATGCTGGGACCTGAGTGCTGGTTGCAATGTGTCCCTGTAGGTGTGGTACACAAGTTTACAGTATTGACCTTCAGTTATTTCCCCCTTATATGTTATTTTATTTATAATTTAAATCATTAAAATTATCTAGTATTATCAACGTAATTATGCACTTATAACTCTGTTGTCTCCCTACTAAAATGCACAGAGACCAGGACTTTTTCTTTTTGCATGTTTTTTGTCAGTTAATGGAATTAATATCAAATTGTGTACATTCGTCCTCCTTTTATCCTTGGGGGATATGTTTCAAGACCTCCAGTGGACACCTGAAATCATAGATAGGACTGAACCCTTTAAATACTGTGCTTTTTCCTCTATACATGCACACCTTTTTACTTAAAGGAAGCACTTCACAGCTTTGCTTTTGCATTTCTGAATTGCCAGCATCACTACTCTTGTGCTTTGGGGCCATTATTAAGTAAAATAAGGGTTACCTGAACACAAGCACTGCCATACCCCGCTAGCCAATCTGATAATTGACAGGACTGCTAAGTGACTGTCCAGAGGGTAGTGTATACAGCATGGGTATGTTGGACAAATGGATGATTCACATCCAGGGCAGGATGTAGGAGGAAGGTGTCAGAGTGCATCACACTACAGAGAACTACGTATGAATTAAAACTTATGAATTATTTCAGAATTTCTCCATTTAATATTTTCAAACCATGCTTGACTGCAGGGAGCTGAACACTGTGGAAAAAAAAACTGGAGAAGGGAGGACTACTGTAATATTAATTTTATGTAGTTCTTTGTAAATTATATTTTAAGATTTTATTATATTATTTAATGTTAGTTTAGAAACATTTAAAGGAAAGAGCTATTTTGGAGAGAATCCTAGTAGACGGTGCAATTGAATCCAAGAGTAGTTAACCTTTAATCTCAGAAAATATGTATCTAGAAACTACTATGAACAAACCATTGTGTCATACCTGAATTATACAAAACTAAATCACTATTTTATGCTGAACTTCCAAGTTTTAAGAGGAATATAATAGAACATATTCAGAGGAAAATAACTGGAAAATTAAAACAACTCTAGAGCATATACTAAGGAAAAAGATAGAAGTTTTTGTCAACTCTCACTTGAAACTCTATCTCCTATTTTATGCCTCAGTGGATCCTACTTTATTTAAAAAGCATGGCAGAGCCCTCAATTTATTCTCTTCTACAGAAAACCTATGGGTTATTAATTTAACCATTCATTAAAGACAAAATCTTCACCAGACACTTTTTCATTTGTTTCTATTTGCACTTTGATCTCTGTCTCCTTATCTTAGTGAGCATCTCAGAGAGAATGATGAACTCCGCTTGGTTTTTCTCTCTATATTCTTGTGACTGCATCCCAAGCTATGGCAAAGTTGGTACTTTATTTCCCTTCTTCCAGGAACTAAAATCCTCTCCAATATGTGCAAACAGTTTTCTAGTTATTTACAATAAGAGGATAGTACTACTACCCATTATCTATATATATAAAAGCCTAAGTGAACAGACGACCGGATGACCAGCCTGTAGCTATGATGTGCACTGACCACCAAGGGGCAGACACTCAACGTAGGAGCTGCCCGCTGTGGTCAGTGTCCCCCCCAAGCGGGAGCGCCGCTCAGCTGACTGATGGCCGCCCACCACCAGGCTGATGGCTGGAGAGCGCAGCTGCAGTGGCATGAGCCTCTCCTGCCGACATTCCCCTTGAGTGCCCGAGTGGTGGCAGCCGGGATGAGTGCAAACGGTGTGGCGCCCAGCCCGGGTTCAGGCTCCTCCCTGGCCGCCTGCTGCTTTATGCACTACTTTGTGCTGTGCAGTATCGACGTGGACAGCGGGCAGTAGCCCAATGAGCTGGCGAGTAAGGCCAGGCTATGGTGGCGTGGAAGTCCACTGATCTCCGCAGGCCAGGCCAACGGACCTCACCAGTGCACAAATCTGTACACCGGGCCTCTAGTTACATTATATTTGGATACAGAATCATCATCCTAGAGTTCAGTTAAAGATATAAATTTTACATTTACATCATATCTGCCTCTATCCTAGATTGCAGTCTCCAGGAGAATAGTGTCCTACCCATCTTTAAAAATAAAAACAAACAAAGTAACAACAACAAAAAATAGTTCTTAGCCAGTCACTAACACTACTTAATCTGTAAAAGCTGCAAAGTAAATATATGCTAAATGAATTAAGTCACTCATTTAAAAATCATGGCAGAGTTTCCAATTTATTTTCCTCAAAAGAAAACCCATAGTGAGTGATTAATTTAACAATTCATTAAAGACAAAATCTTATTAAGCCAGTGAATGACTTACATCATTTATTCAACATATATTTATTTTGTAGCTATTACATATTAGGTGGTATGTTAGGTACAGACACCTAAGTAATATATCTACAATATCTATATAAAGGCCTAAGCGACCATTCTGACTGGATGATGGATGACTGGATGACCAGCTAGTAGCTATGACATGCACTGACCACCATGGGGCAGATGCTCAACACAGGAGCTGGTCAGTGCGCTCTTACAGCCAACCTCCTGCGGCCGGCCAACCTCCCTGCTCCCTCCCCTAGCTGGCTGGCCCCAATTGGCCCCGATCG
>NW_006287082.1:968157-970717 GCF_000327345.1 Myotis davidii | reverse complement strand
AATTCATGCACAGGGCCGAGAGAGAGAGAGAGAGAGAGAGAGAGAGAGAGAGAGAGAGTGTCTCCAAGATTCACTTTTTTACAAGGCAAAATAAAGATATTTCCTGTCATATTTACAAATTTATTTAATTCTACAACCTTATATGAAATTACTACAGCCATAAGAAAAGTGAGAGTCACAGAATTTAAGTTGTTTTTCAAAATTTGTAAAACTAGTGTCAACATGTGAATATATGAACTTATAATTTTTTGCTTCACCATACTACCAATATGTCTTTTATTGCAATAGCATGACTTGGTGTATCCAATATACCAAACTGCTTTGTAGTCAAGTTATTTTTCATGTGTTCATTATTTCACAGGAGTGGCATATGGTATGAATGTAAACATATTTGTTGGGTAATATATAATTATTGTTCCATCCATATGTTAAGTGTTAGAATGGCAAGAATAATTCCATACACCTATACAATATATGTATATGACATATAAGTAATTAATTCATATCTATTATTTAACTACTCATGTAATATGAGATTAGAATTGTTACACTATTTAATCATTGCTATCTATTTGTGCCATATATATACTTAAGCAATGAACTGGTTATCTCTGGATCTCATATCCACCCACAACTAATGAAATTGCACCCATTTCACCCTCAAAAAAAGAAATTAAAATGTCTGTTGTGCTCAACTCAGGTGCAATTGCGGATATACTCATGTAAATACAATACAATACTCTTTCTGCTCTTTTTTCTTCTCCTCATCTAGACTCCTTTCATGTTGTATCTACTAAGAGCTCTTCTACAAGCAGGAGCCCTTTCCCCCCAGTGACCATTGTCATTGAACATCATAAGGATAATAATGTCCCAAATAAGAGGTTCTGTCTCCCCAAATGCTACTTGTTTTTCTTCCTTCTTTGATACGGATTATTACTCATATGCAAAATTCATACTGAACTAAGATACATGTGCTATTTTTCTACCTGTATGATGATTTTCTCCTAAATGTCTATCCAGGCCCTTATTCTTATATAGACACTGGCCTTCTCACTATTACATCAACAAATGGGATTACAACAGTTTAAGTATACAGTTTGGGTTTAAACTGTGAATCTAAACACAGTGGGGCCTTGACTTACGAGTGTCCTGACTAACGAGTGTTTTGAGATACAGCTGTCTCTCGGCCGATTTTTTGCATTGAGTTGACAGAGTAGTTTGAGTTAACGAGCTCCTTAAGGAGCTCGGTCTCGGAACGAATTAAACTTGTAAGTCAAGGCCCCACTGTACATTTCATATATGCAGAAGAGTCGCTGCTAATGTGCCATCCTCTGTTTTGCTTTTGTCTAGATTTATTTTTTCTTGTACTAGTTTTTATAAGTGATACAGTTAAAAAGGAGCAGCATGATAAAGATAATTAAAAAGTGACAAAGATAAGTGAGGGGGGCTCAATGTGGACTTCTTCTCTTATTCAAATATTTCCTTATCTACAAAGCAGATTTGGGAATATCATCCATTAGATGATCTCAAACTTGCTATATGATTTAATTAGTTAATGTGGACTTCTAAATGTGCATACTTCTATTTTTGCAGGAAGGGTTTATATTAAAAAAACAACTTTGCTTGAATTAACTAAAGTCTCTCATCAATCTCTGCCCAAATGTGCACAGGAGAATACTAAAACAAATAGCCTTTATGTGATAGTGCCATGAATTCTGGGGAGAATCAATAAATATTCATGGCAATATTAATTGAGTCATTTGAAGTGAACACACATAGGGCACTTCATGGTGTTGCTTGCTTAAACTATTCATTTATTGTCAACCCAGGACTTTTAAAAAATAGGCTTACAAAACAACTGCAAAATGGAAGCACGGTGCATGACAGAAAATTTGAGGGACCTTCTAGGCAAAATAAGAATAAATTCTTGTGGATACCACATGTGAACTAACTTCAAGAAGATTGTGAACTCTCTACAACTGCATGTAAATGTTAGATATAAGTAAATGCTCTTGTGTGTTTTTCTGGAGTAGTTTCATCGTGTTTAACGAGTTCTCAGAAAAGGCCATTATACTTTTTTTAATTCTACCATGATTCCATATTGGCCTGTTTCAGCAATTCATTCTCTATTTATAGTAATGGATCAAAAATAGGATACTTGCATTGTTAATTCTCCCCTAGAAACAGAAGAATGGAGAAAGCCCTATTCTGCATGATTCTTGTTTCTCAAATTTATGTTTTCTAGTTATTAAAAGTCTTCATGTACAGATTGCTGGTTTAATGTATATAGCATGACTGATAGGGTCACCTATATTCTTTGCAATATACAGGACCCCATTAAATGGAGAAAACAATGAATGCCAAATTCATTTTTGAAATAAATAAAATAGATCAATATAGATGATGAAAGTTATCAGAGACATTATGCACAGGCTTAAGGAGTGAAATAATAATCTGATTAAACTCCTGGATTACTAGTTTGTAGAAGAGATTCATCAGCACTGCTAAGCATAAGTCTTCATTCAGAATACTGCAGTTTTGAAACTCTAAAGGAGTTTAA
>NW_006287082.1:967650-968102 GCF_000327345.1 Myotis davidii | reverse complement strand
TTGTGGCTATTTTCTTTGCAGTTGGATTAGTTGCATTTCAGTCATGTATTTGTGAGTGGCTATAGAAGCATTTCAGCCTCTGGAGAAAACCCAAAAACTAACAGTAGAGAAAACAAGTATTAACTTGAGAGTTACCAGAAAGTCTTGGACAATAGCTCTTAGCCAGAGTCCTGCTACTGTTCGTATTAAGTAGGAAAGTAGTTCTTGTCCCAAACCTGGCTCAGTAGGGAAGAAAACTTTGATATCTACAGATTTACAGAAACTTTGATTTCCTAGGGTTTCACTGCAGTTTGTGGTTATCAGTATCTTCCAGTCAATCAGCTTCAATATTGGTCTTACATTGGTGATACAGCCAATAAACCAGGACTCTGAGCCAAAGGTCATATAGGGTGCCTATGATTTTATCCTAGGAAAAAGCCACTCTGACATGTTGATGACATGCTTGGGGATAA
>NW_006287082.1:949304-967055 GCF_000327345.1 Myotis davidii | reverse complement strand
CCTTTTGTAAAGAGAAACGTAACAAAACGCTAACAGATTGATGGGAAGAGATTAATTACCCCCTTGGTAGTTAAGGGGTTTTATTCCCTCCCTAACTTCAGGGGAAAATCCTTACCTGGGGAAACAACCTTTCTCAGAGAGGTGACCTTGGTTAAAACACACAGTGCCAAGAAGGTGAGCAAACATATTAAGAACAGTATGCCATATATGCCAGGTCCCTTGAAACAGCAAGGATGGACCGGCTCCCGGCAGATATATATGTCCTAGCCCATGCACCAGGGATCAAACCTGCAACCTTTTCGTGTATGGGATGACGCCGAGGCACATGACCTTGACTGCAATTGAACCTGGGACTCTTCAGTCCACAGGACCGATGCTCCAACCATTGAGCAAAACTGGCTGGTACACCTTAAGATATTTTTATTTTTAGATCTCTTTTTGGTATAGAAATCCAGGAGGTGAGTGTATTATATCTTTTTAACTGGAAAACATGTTTACAAAAGAACCTGGCTCAGTAGGGAAGAAAACTTTGATATCTACAGATTTACAGAAACTTTGTTTATCCTCTTGATTTGTCCCCAAGAACTGAGACAGAAGAAAACCTTTAAGATCTCATTTTAACAATAAAAATTCTTAAGGCAACTCAGTGGGAAACTTACTTTTTTTAAAAGAAAGTTGTTGATGTCCTAGGGTTTCACTGCAGTTTGTGGTTATCAGTCTCTTCCAGTCAATCAGCTTCAGTATTGGTCTTACATTGGTGATATAGCCAATAAACCAGGACTCTGAGCTGAAGGTCATATAGGGATGCCTATGATTTTATACTAGGAAAAAAACCACTCTGACATGTTGATGACATGCTTGGGGATACTGCAATAAGACCCTACAAATTTAGTCATCATGACCCATGGAACAGCAGAGTGAAAGACAGAAGGTTAGATTCCCAGTTGCATGATCAGTTCACATGGAGATAATCAGTGTTTTCTGTTGGAGTAGATCTGAAGGTTGTGAGATAACTGAGTTACCTCAAAGGTTGGGTCAAGATAACTGATGTTCCCTGGATAGTTTTGCAAGGTTTAGCTTCAATGAGACCTGCGCCAGGGACTTCCATTTCAATCTTACTGAAAATTTCCCACCAAAGCATATTTATGATGGTTCTTAAATTTTTATTTCCATGGTGGAAAGGAAAGTAACATTTTTAAGAGACACCATGTTAACATCTTAGGGTAAACTGAGCGTTTGTCTTGTTGCCCCAGAAGACCATCTGGTTGTAGCAAAAAATATGATATTTTCCTGTGTGGTACTTGAGGATCAAGAGCTTGAGATTAGAGTTGACTCAAGACTCAATGCCAATAATCAAGAGTTAGTTTTGGCTTTGATGTTTGAACTTTGTGGATAGCCTAAATCTGTTTCAAATGAGCGTATTTAGCATAATAATCCTCTAAAAATGTCCTTTGCCTCTTTAGTGTGCTGTATAGTGTGTGCCTCATGCAGAGGAAGCATCTACTAGGGTTTTATGTGGTACTATATTTAATAAGGGTATCAGCTGCAATTAAGAGGCTGTGTTGCTTCCAAAGCATACCGAAATCATTATATACTTGTAAGAGATACCTGATGTCTCTATAGACATTCGCTCTCTGCACTCTAAATCATGGTCATAGTAAAAGCTACAGTTTGGAAAACCACTACAGATGTGGCCTCTGGAAGGCTAGATTCAAATAATTTAAATGGGTTGTACTTGCAAATCAGGCTTAAAACTCTCTTTGTTCAGCTTTCAAATAGAAGCCATCAAAAAGAAAATCTAAATCTGGGTTATATAAAGAGATTTCAAGGAGGTTAGAAGCCAAAGCATTTCTTGACAAGTACATGATTGTCCCAGGTGATCACCCACCAGGAGAGAAAAATGGTTCGTAAAGTTCAGAATCTTACAGCAATGGATGGAAACATGTATAAGGGAAAGAACAAGGATTAATAGGCGTTCAGTCTTGTAGCAGGGAAATGTCTGTTATAAGAGACTACGAGCCGAAACCGGTTTGGCTCAGTGGATGGAGCGTCGGCCTGCGGACTGAAGGGCCCCAGGTTCGATTCCGGTCAAGGGCATGTGCCTTGGTTGCGGGCACATCCCCAGTGGGGAGTGTGCAGGAGGCAACTGGTCGATGTTTCTCTCTCATCGATGTTTCTGGCTCTCTATCTCTCTCCTTTCCTCTCTGTAAAAACTCAATAAAATATATTTTTAAAAAAAGAGATTACGAGATTATATGGAGATCTTAAGAATTCAATGGGCAGGAGTCTGTTAATTGGGAAGTTGCTGCAATTGTGCATAAATAGGAGGGTAGGTTTTGCCATGAGGTCAACAAACAATGATCTCTAACTTTTATTGTCCTGTTGAGATAAAACATCAAATCTTATCATGATCTTTCATGTACAAGTAAGAAGAAAAGCTCATGGCAATGGGAAAGTTCAACAGGAAGGGGTTTTTAAAAGGAAATATTCTGTGTTACAGAATATGAACTTTCATTGATTTCAGATTTAACTGATCGGCACAGGGCAAATAGTTGGTTGTGACAGTTTTTGTCAGATCAGATATAGGGCTAGCGGATTCAGAAAATTTAGAAATCCAATGTCAATAGTGCTTTTAACACTGAGCAAACCTCTAAGATAGCTTTTGGTAATTAGCCAGGAAAAGTCTAGAATAACATCCAAACTTTGAACAAAACGAAACAAAAACTGCAATAGATAATGTATATGACAGAGGGAGGCTTAGACAACGGGTTCAGTGGTCCTTTTTAAAATGAACATTAGGTTAAGTTCAGCAAAGAAATAGATTAGTTGAAATCTGTAAGAGTTTACTGTCCCTTATATGTCCCAGGCCCTTTTTTTCCTTTGGCTCTAATGCTAATGTGGTCAGATTTAAATTCTGAGATATTGGTAGGGAAGCATCAGATAGTAAATAATCAGTCCATGACATTATTAAATTATAGTCCGGGGATTTTTTTCCCTGGATGTTCCAGAAAGAGGCCTTCTGGTCCAAATTGAATAGGAGTACACTATTATGAAAAATAGGCCTATTCTAAAAAGATTCAGCAGAGGGTACGTCATTTGAAGGCCTCAGAAACTCAGAGAGGCAGGAAGTGGCTGAGACAAATACAGAGTCTGAGGGTCATTTGAAAGTCCTACTTCTAAAACCCAAACTTGTTTTCTATTCCAAGGACAAATGATGGAAAAGTAATAGGTTTATGGTAGAGAGGACAGACACAGCATCAGCGTGTAATAGAACATTTTGTATTTGCCGTTGTACGGAAACGTCTCCCTATTTTATTAAGGGAAATTGTGGGTTGATCAGAACAGCTAATTCCAAGGGGGAGGGTCATTTTGAAGACAAAGTTTGTCCTTTATCTACTTTGTCTTTCAAGGTAAGGGAGGATAATTGTTCTTTTAATGACAATTTCTTTATAATAACTACAGGTATATTTGACTATACCGACTTAGACATGTACTTGTGCATGAGTTTATCTAGAGGCATAAACAGAAGAGCTCTAAATTAGAGTTTAATATTTCCTTTTTACTAAATTAAAGTATCTTGAAAGGACTCAGGAATCTCTTGTCAGGATTAAGACCATCAATGAAGAAAGTAGATAGGCCTGTTGTAATCATTTCTCCCTGAATGAGAGTGAAATATTCTCTGAGGATGGAAATGAGATGGCTTGTATAATCTGAGAGCTACATTTCCCCCACATTACAGCATTGAATATTGATCAATCGATATTGACAACAAGCGTCTTAGTGTCAGATACTAAGAGGTCTTCTCCTACTTTTATATTCTTTTTATATTTACCTTTGGTCATATTTTGAAGCATATGTTTGATGTCATTTTGGTTTTCAATCCAGCCTGCCTTTTCTAACCATTTTTTTTAATGTCTTGTCTCTATACAATGATGAATTCATTTCAAGACTTTTTATAAACTTCTAGGACAATTTTTTATTTCCCTGTAAACTTTAACTCTTCCTTATGAGAAGATTGTGACAATCGTGTGGAGGGAAGAAGTTTTGGGGATGGATTGCACAAGAGAAGGAGAATATTATAGTTCTTAAAAGGAGCCATGGCAAGGTACAAAAGAAACAAATGCAAAGATTTTTAAAAATGCATATATTTTTAATTGATTTCAGAGAGTAAAAGAGACAGAGAGAGAGAGAGAGAGAAAAAAAAAAACACCCATCAATGATGACAGAGAATCACTGACTGGCTGCCTGCTGTACCTCCTGCATGCCCTACACTGGGAATTGAGCCCTCATCCTGGGCATGTGCCCTGACTGAGAATCGAACCGTGACCTCCTGGTTCATGGGTTGATGCTCAACCACTGAGCCACACTGGCTGGGCAGATGTTTGTATTTTTATTAGCCTTTTATAAGGAGTCTTTCGGGGAAGCAATTTTAGAATTTTCCTGTCTTTTAGAAGCCTCTTCATATCAAAATATACTATTGTGCATGGAATATTTAGTCTTTGAACTTTTTAAATGTAAGATGTGAAATTCCCCAAAGTGACCACTGAAATTCTAAAATGTCTGAAAAATCCTATGAGAGCTGTGGTGCCATAACTTTTGCACATGTCTGATGCTGAACAATGAATGAGAGTTTTATTGAATGACTGCTGAGGGTATATATCCTGTGCAGTCTAGTTCTGAAAAACAGCAGGTTTAGAAGCAGCAGATACAGTCTCCTCCCAGTCACATGACAAGCTGCAGAAGAGCATTAAATAGAGCATCACTAGGCATAAGCTTTATTAAGAATGCCATGGGCTGACAACAATCTAGAAAGATTGGTCTACCGTGGGGGAAGAAAGGTAGACTTTAACCAGATGGGTCAGCTGCAATTCGTCCAGTTTCTATAATCATTGTTCAAAAACAGTGCTCAGAAGAGGGACAGATTGTTCTTGTAATTTAACAGCTCTTGTTTTGCAACTTGGGTTTAGCAAAAAAGGTGAAAGGTGGGTAAGAATAGTTTGGGGACCTAAGGGTACCCAAGGGTTATGCTGGAAATTTTCAGTCTGTCGGGATATTTCACAAACAAAAAGTTCATAACATATCCTAGGGAGAAAATGATATGGATAATTTACAAAAAAATATATATATACCACAAGGACAAATACCAAACTTATCTTTTCTCTCTTTTTGTCTTTTTCTAAATACATGAAAAATTGATATCTGAAATATTTAATATTGAGTTTGGTTATTTTGACTTAGGTTATTATGAGACTATTTTATCATTTTTCCTTTGTTTCTATGCAATTTGAGGTTTCTTCATTATTAAATACACATTATTTTTAAAAATATATATTTATTTTATTGATTTCAGAGAGGAAGGGAGAAGGAGAGAGAGATAGAAACATCAATGATGAGAGAGAATCATCAATCGGCTGCCTCCTGTATGCCCCCTACTGGGGGTCGAGCCCGCAACCCAGGCATGTGCCTTTGACTAGAATCGAACTTGGGACCCTTCAGTCCACAGGCCGACGCTCTATCCACTGAGCCAAACCGGCTAGGCCTATACATTACTCTTAAATCAATAAATTTTTATTAACATTATGTTGATAGATAAGATATTTTATTAAAATAATGATTTAATCAATAAATTAGGTTAAAAAATGATACCTAAGTATATTATTTTGGTTTTATTTTTTCTTGTTAAATGTGTCACTTTCATGCATTTAAAATATTATTTCTGTTTATATTTTTTGGCCTATAATTTCTGTATTCTTTTAATAAAATATTTTTAATTTTTGCTATTTATAATGGAAAGTTACAATATTAGTTCTTCATAAAAAGGGAGTACATGAAAATATGCAGAGCTTCTAAAATGTGTGTACATGATACACAAGTTATAATTACACTCATCTATATATATAAAAGCCTAAGCGACCGGCTGACTGGTCAACCAGCTGACTGGTAGCTATGACGCACACTGACCACCAGGTGGGCAGATGCTCAATGCTGGATCAGAAACCAGAGGCATGGAAACATGGAACAAACTGATGAATCTCAGAGGGAAGGGGAGAGTAGAGGGAGGAAGAGATTAACCAAAGATCTTATATGCATAATAGAGGCCCAGTGCACTGATCGCCTGGCCTGTGGGGTTCGGGCCAAACTGGCTCTCCAACATCTCCCGAGGAGACCCAGATTGTGAGAGGGTGCAGGCCAGGCCAAGGGACCCACCAGTGCATGAAACCATGCACCGGGCCTCTAGTACCAGTATAATTCCATAATCCATTTCTGAGAGAAAGCAGCAGTAGGCTTTCCTTCAATGTCAATAGGAATTCCCCTTTGATGTCCACGGGTGTGGGGAATTAAAATATCTAAAAGTAATGTCATATTTACTCGCAGAGTCAGATTTCCTCTAGAGAATTCTGATTCAATCTTAAGAATGTATCTCAGCACCTCTGCCTGTCTGTCTGGCTGGCTGGCTCGCTCTCACTCTCATTCATATGCTTTGTATTAAATGTCTAATAACAATAAATAACAAATGAGTGATTATTTATGGAAAGATATTTTTAAAATGTGCATGTCAATGTAGTCATTTCTGGAAGAGTAGGATTATTGGGATTATTGATTTTCAAAACTTTCCTTTTAATTGAATTTTATAATTGTATGTAAAAACATATTGTTTTGTAAAAATAATAAAATAAACAAATAATAAATAAAATGAATGAGAAGGATTTGGATTTTTAAATAGGTTTTTTTTTTCCTGAATACATGTAAAGCCAAATGTGCCTTCTCACCATCTTTGTAAAAAATTAGTTTACTCCAAATAATTTTCTTTGTTGAACATTCACTGCTCATTGATTCCTTTAATCATTCAAGGATTTCAGAAGATTTAGAATAAAAAAGGTAATACAACAAAACATTTAGTTGCAAATGAGTTAAAAGCAAAGTAAATAAAAATAGTGTGAAATTTCCACAATTGGTTAAAATGAGCATAGTACTTGAAGATGAAGAGTTATAAAAATGCTGTTATAAACACACATACACACACACACACACACACACATACAAAACATACACAGATATACACATGCACTTAAAGAAAAATTTTCATAATTTTACCAAATTGCCCTGTTTGTCTATTTGTATTTTTACTAAATTAAAAAAATTAAGCAAAAATACAAATTGTAGCTTAATGAAACTTTAAACATGTAAATTTTTCTAGTAGTGCTAATTTCCTTCCAAGCACTTAAACTTTGATTAAGATTTAATACCAGTCATCTCAGTTTCTATATGAGTGATTTAACATTAATTATCAGTAAGCTCAAAACTGAATAATTAATGTGCTAGTAACATTCTTATGCTATCACTTTTATAATAACTTTCTACAGATAAACTTAAAGCAAGAAACAAATGGAGAAGGGAACTTCATAATAAAGAAATACCTGCACTTTGCTTTTATTTTATTGTCCTTTCATTTTTAGTAAGTTATCCAAACTCCTGTTCCCATAAAGTGTGCAAAAGTACTAGATTCTCCATTTGTGGATTCTCAACTTACACAATAGGACACTTTAAGATATCTCTGTTAATATGATTGAGATTATGAAGTTACCTCTTCTAGTTTTCCTTTCTGACTTAAAAAGTTTCATTTTCATGAACTCTATTTTTAACTAAATAATGTCAAAATTAAAAAAAAAAGTTTTAATGAATGACTGTAACGTTTTAGAAAAAAAATGAAACAGTGATATAGATTAGGTCATTTTTTCTTCCATTAGAAAAGAGCCCTTTTATCTCTAATAAGTGGGACAGAGACTACCCTAGATAATAAAAATCTGACTTAATAAGAAATAGCTGGGATGCTCCTTTTTCTAGAGAGCTGCAGATAGATGATCCCAATTGGCATCAGGGTACTTCACAGAATATTGTTTCTTAAAGAGGCTATCGATGTTATTAAAACTAAAGCAGGAAGTGGGAGATGTCACAGTCTGTGTTGGTACCAACTTTCAGAAATGTGAACAATCCAAAACCTTGTTCGGATAAATTATGTTTAACACATTTTCCATCACTAATAGTCCTTAATGGAGCTTCACATATCTTCGCATACCTTATTATCACAAACATCTACTTCTGAGGTAGCTGAAGGGGTCCCCACGTGGAGCCAGGGACATGAACCAGAGAGACAAATTGGCTCCTGCAACATCACTTCACCGGGCAAAACAAGCAAACAAAAGCTCGACTTTGAGAGCAGGCTTTTTGCTTTTAATGCTAATAATCTTGAATCGAACTTATATGCCTCTCAGTATTCCTCTAATTATCTGAAAATGACCGAGATCCCTTTACTTCTTTTCATCTGGCCTGGTGTCATCCGGTGGCTGGCATCACCATCAGGAGAGAATTGAATAGTTTATTTTTTCTTTTTGAAAGCACTGCTTGTTAACCACTTATCCCTACTTAAGAATCTTAATTACAGTTATTTATATAAAACATCTATGCGAGTATACACAATCAAATAAGGCATTTAAAAGTATTCTCATGCACAAATTGATATGCCATTCACAAAAGCTCCTGTATTATCTTTTGAATAACTAAAATCTTTATAGTGGCATTTATAATGTTTGCCTTAATGGTTCTGCTTAGGTAGTAAAAATACCAACTATGAGTGGCTCATTTGTAGCTGAAAATATCCATCCACCCACCAGTCCTTGCCCACTCTAGAAAAAAAGGCTAATTAATCACTTACTTTTCATGTCAGGTTTTCCCGTGAGAATTGTTTTCCATTTCTACGAGTTTGTATTTATTTTATTTTAAATTAAGTTTATTGGGGTGACATTGATTAATAAAATTACAGAGGTTTCAAGTATACAATTCTTGAAATATCTGTATATATTGCATTGTGTATCCACTACCCAAAGTCAAATCTTCTGCCTCCATATATTTGACCCGTTTCCTTTTGATTCCCTCTGTTAACCACGGGACGATTGTCTGTGCCCATGAGATTTTGTTTGTTTTATTTTCTTGTTTGTTCATTTGATGCTTCCAGATATGGTACGTATATACGATGTACTTCTACTCAACCATAAGAAAGGATGAAATACTGCCATTTGCAACAACATGGCTGGATCTTGAGAATATCATGATAAAAGTGTTTTTAAAAATAGTTTTTCATTCTCTACAACTGTACAGAACCATGTGGCCTTTTTGGGGATGAAGTATAGAACAAAGTTCTGGGGGCCCCTTTTTTATTTTCCCAACAGCATCTGCAACTTTGATATATTTACACTGTAGAATTCTGAATGAGATTTTGTTGTAAAATTATGCCTTACATTATAGGCTGAAAAGGAAGACAAGGTGATGACTCAAACTTTATATTAATTCTCCAAAACATGTGAATTCTGTTTCTTCCTCTTTTTATTATTTCTTTAGACTGTGTCAGGTTGATTCAAAAATTGATATGGGTCCAATATTAAAATGTATTATTTGTTTTTATATTTTTCCATTGTTTTTTATTAAACTTTGTTTTTATTGTTTACACTATTTACAGATGCTCCTACTTTCTCCCCCTTTGTCCACCTCCACCCAGCCCTTGTCCCGCCTTCCCACTGGCCAACTATCCTCTTGTCTATGTGTTATGCATATATGTTCTTTGGCTAATCCCTTTCCCTTCTTTCATCCAGTCCTCACCTCCCCACTTCCCTTTGATATCTGTCAGTCTGTTCCATGTATCTATGCCTCTCTTTCTATTTTGTTTGTAAGTTTATTTTTAAAAGGAATATTTGACAACTATATTTAATTTTCACAGAAACCCAACAGAAGTACATTTTAAAATTATCTGCTTTAAATTGAAAGCACAAAAATATTAATATTGCCTTCTTCAAAATCATTCCCTTCCAATTTGCTAATGTGAAATTAAAGCTAACTAAATAATTTTAAAATAGTTTACAAAAAATTAATTGTGTGCATTATTTGCAAGGAAGTGAAGTGGTGAGATTAAGGAACTTCTTGGTATTCATGATAAAAAATGTTTGATACGGAGAGGCTGTAGAACTGAGGTCTCAAAATTTTTATTTCGAAAATTTGTTTTTGATTCCTTTGACCTTATCTGGCCCAAGGGGCTCTCTCTGGCATTGAATTGACGGAAGAAATAAAACTTGTCTATGCTTTATATCATTAAACCTGAAAATATTTAAAAAGCACAGAGACAGGCTGGCTCTACACTACAACAGAAAGCTTTTATTATAGTGGCAGTAGCACTTCATATCTGTGAAGGCAGCTCTTATGACCTGTGTTCTTGTACAGGATCTTAGGTCCTCAACATGGAATTTATAGCAACATACTCTGAGCATCATCAAGTTACTAGTAGCCCTGTGAAGACTGCATTGCCCTCTGAATAGGCAGGACTTGGGGACATGCTCCTCTCTGTTGCAACAGGTCAGTAGCTGACTGACTGGGATGCCATCTGTAAACCCATATTGAGGTACTAGAACTGAGAGGGAGTCTATTGCCAAGCCCCACAAATATTGCTCCCATCAGAGAAAAAAAACTTACTCCTGAACCACATGTCCTTCCTCTTCTTACAGGAAATTCAGCTCCATTATAATCCTATGGGGACACTGTCATATGTGCTGTACCTTATTGACCAAAACGTCATTATGTGGTACATGACTGCACTTTGTTATTCTGGTTTGAGTTTGCTGGTAGATGGAGAAGGAATCAAATGAGGAAAGGCTTAAATGCCTTATGAGCAGAAAAGAGGAAATGAAAGCAGGGATTCTCATAGAAGCCAGTTGAGAAATTTCTCAAGTCAGTTATCCATCAGAAGGGAAGGAAATAATAACATTGAAGAAAAAGTTATAAAATGTTTCAGGCCTCTTATAAATATGAAAGTAGATTTTTAATATTATATTATACTAGAGGCCTATTGCACAAAAAATTGTGTACTCAGGGGGGTCCCTCAGCCCGGCCTGTGCCCTCTCGCAGCCTGGGACCCCTCAGGGGATGTCCACTTGCCAGCGGAGAGCAGACCTAACCTGCAGTCGGACAATCTTACCGCTGCTGAGGAGGCAGGAGAGGCTCCCACCACCAACGCTGTACTGGCAGCCATCAGCCTGGCTTGTGGCTGAGCAGAGCTCCCCCAAGTGGGAGTGCACTGACCAACAGAGGGCAGCTCCTGCATTGAGCGTCTGCCCCCTGGTGGTCAGTGTGTGTCATAGTGACCAGTCATTCCCAGAACACTTGCATTATATCAGTAAAATACCTTTTTAGTTCTTTGGGAAGCTGTGGTATCAGGAAACCCCCAAAAGCATTCATTCACATTAAAGCCTTTCTCCTTTTTTTCTTTTTCTTTTTTTTTTTTATCAGTACCTCCTTGGGCAGAGGCCAGGGCCAGCTGGAAGCAGGTATCTGGGATTTATTTATCTTCTATAATTGAAACTTTGTAGCCTTGAGCGGAGCCCAGGGCCACCCAGGACAGGCGGGAAGCTTGGCTTCCTCCATCGCCAGGGAAACCCAAGCCTCCTGCTTGCTCCAGCTCCCTGGCTGCCGCCATCTTAGTTGGGTTAATTTGCATACTCACTCTGATTGGCTGGTTGGTGTTGCAGAGTGACAGTGTGATGGTTAATTTGCATGTTTCTCTTTTATTAGTGTTGATTTAGAATGGTTCTATGACGATTGCTATAATGTGGGTGAAACAAATAAATATCATTTATCATGGGTAAGGAGTGAAGTAGTTTTAAACAATGAAAACTGGTGAATTACATTATCAGGTTTTCTTAAAAAATATGGTTTTATTGATTTCAGAAAGGAAGGGAGAGGGAGAGAGCCATAGAAACATCAATGATAAGAAAGAATCATTGTCTGTTTCCTGTTCACCTCCTACTGGGGATTGAGCCCACAAACCAGGCATGTACCCTTAACTACAATCAAACCCAAGACCCTTCAGTCTGCAGGCCAATACTCTATCCCAGGGGTCCTCAAACTATGGTCCACGGGCCACATGCAAATACAAATATTGTATTTGTTCCCATTTTGTTTTTTTACTTCAAAATAAGATATGTGTAGTGTGCATAGGAATTTGTTCATAGTTTTTTTTTACTATAGTCTGGCCCTCCAACGGTCTGAAGGACAGTGAACTGGCCCCCTGTTTAAAAATTTTGAGGATCCCTGCTCTATCCACTGAGCCAAACCAGGTGGGGCCATGGTCGGCAAACTGTGGCTCGCAAGCCACAACCGGCTCTTTGGCCCCGTGAGTGTGGCTCTTCCTAAGCCTTAGGAGCACCCTAATTAAGTTAATAACAATGTACCTACCTATATAGTTTAAGTTTAAAAAATTTATCTCTCAAAAGAAATTTCAATCATTGTACTGTTGATATTTGGCTCTGTTAACTAATGAGTTTGCCGACCACTGATAGGGATGAACTATCAGTTTCAATTATTAACTTAATAAAACATGTATGGAACCTGAATTCTTGACAATTATGCCCGTTTGTGCCTGTTAACTAATGAGTTTGCCGACCACTGAGCTAGGGATGAACTATCGGTTTCAATTATTAACTTAAAATTAAAACATGTATGGAACCTGAATTCTTGACAATTATGCCCGTTTGTGCAATTTGGGGAAAAACATTACTTGAAAGATTGCCTATCTTCTGTGCCCATTCCGTCATCTCTTTAGTGTCTCTTATTGGCTCTTTTAACTATTTTACTCATCCAGAATACATTATAAATAAGTTATGATGTTTTCTCTGTTTTCACTTAGGGCACTTTACTATCTGGAATCAAATGGTCCACTGAGGACACTGCCATCTAGTGGTTAGTCTCTTAAAACGATTCCTGAATATCTTCAAGGGCTGCCAAACCCTGGCAGATCTTTACCAGTGTACACCAACTTCTGTTTAAATGGCCAAGAGTATTATAGTTTTCGAGTGAATCAGCTTATCCCTCTTTAGGAATGTCAACATGCTAATGCTAAAAAGCGTAACAAAGTCCAATAAAATACATTTTATATAGGACAAAGCTAGTTATTTAAATACAGTGTAAATGAGTAGACTAGAGCCAGATTATGTATCTGAGTATGAAGACACGAATAGATTTCTACCATCTGTGTAATAACAATAACTGCTAATGTTTACTTAGTGTGTGCTGTTTATGAAACTCTGTTCTAAGTTTTTAATATCTATGAACTCATATAATTTTTTAGTCCCTTAGTAAGGTAGTTCTCTCTTTTTTTCCTCCTACCTTTCTTCCTCTTTTTCTCTTCCTCCCTCTCATATACACACTATATGCTATATGTTTATATAGAATTATATTTAATCTATAATATTTATGTATATGTTATAAACAGAGGATATGATTAGAGTACTTCTTAAATATATATTATATATGTATATATAATACATTTAGATATGTTTAGGTCTGTTTATACTTACCTAGATTCAATTGTAAATTAAAAAAAAAAATGGATCATTTCTTTTTATGACTGCTCTTAAGTTTTCCTTCTCAAAAATGATCATTCTTCCAATTTCTTGGCATATTCTGGATAAATTATTATATACTCATATACGTATGTTTATATATAATATGCATATATGTGTGTGTGAGTGTGGATGCACGTTCATGTGCATAATATCTGAGAAAGCACAAACATATTTCCTTTTTTATGTGCTGATCTTCAATTGTTATCTGTGTGATTTTGAGCTATATACCTAATAGTTCTATGCTTCTGCTTCCTTTTCTGCAAAGAGAAACTAATTGTGTCACCTACCTCTGAGATTACTGGAAAAATTAAATAATAATGTTCATCTAAAGTTATGTTTTCAGATTATGTCCTAGAATGTAAGTCCTTCAATTAACAGATAAATTTTTGTAGTGATGTTTATTATTATTATTATTATCATTATCTTTATTATTATGATAATATAAAAAGGATTTCAAGTAATTTTATCATAATCCCTCTAAAGAAAGAAAAATATAGAACTGTCTATTTTATTAAGAAGGACTTTTACATGTAGACTTACAGGACAGGCAGCCATTCCATATGTGAGATTCTTTTTTTAAAAAATATTTTATTGATTTTTTTACAGAGAGGAAGGGAGAGGGATAGAGAGTTAGAAACATCGATGAGAGAGAAACATCAATCAGCTGTCTCCTGCACATCTCCCACTAGGGATGTGCCCGCAACCACGGTACATGCCCTTGGCCGGAATCAAACCTGGGACCTTTCAGTCCACAGGCTGACACTCTATCCACTGAGCCAAACCAGTTAGGGCCATATGTGAGATTCTTATAACTCAGGGTGGTTGTTAGCATAGAAACAGTGGGTCACACTAATATTTGAAAACCCTTATAAATATTTTCTTCAGTTACATAGAGTCAAAAACACATGTATCAGTGATAGAATGAAACTTTTTTCAAAAATTATTATGTATGTTTTAGATAATAAAATAATATTGATATTCTATTAGTGTCATTTTAAATAGTGTCATTTGTTTCTGATTATAGCTTTTTAAAATTCATTTTAAAAGGTAGGACAAGATTTTGAAGTTACTACAATGTCATCTCTTAAAATGTGTAGGGTGTTCATGGTAAATTACTGATTGTACCAAATCAGGAAATAATTTCCTGACAGTCCCTTTTACCACAGGTTGACTATCTCTAATTTTTATGAGGTGTTTTTATTTCTGGTGTCAGCGAATGTGTCACTGCACTTTCCCTAAAGTCTCAGCAGGGATGCCAGAGCCTGCCAAGAGGAAACATTAATTTCCGGGAATCAAATCAAGGTCTTCCTAAGGTTATCAAGAATTGCTAACAACCAGAAAACAGTGTAATGTCTATATGTATGTCCGTGCTTCTCATTTAAAATAGGTTTTAATTAAATCTTATTTAAGTCAGTGTTATTTTGACATCATGATAACCCTTATATAATTGACCAATAAAAACAAGCTTCCAATTCCATAACTTAGCATTTTCCTACTACACAATTTTCTAAAATGTGCAATTATTTTGCCATTTGGGCATAAAATAAGAACATTCGAAGCATGAAATGTCAACATACATCTGTGCAGTTAATTTTAAATGTTTAATAATATCCTCTGATATAGAAAAGGGAAAAAAAGTGTTTATTGTTTTCACAAAATGGAAAGTTGGACATAAAATTCATTAATTTCCCTGAGCTTTAGCTTTCCTTTCTGTGTCCTGTGCAGTGATATCACCTTAGAACAAGTATTAAAGTGACTCTGAAAAATAAGACACAAGATTTTGTTTTATTTATAAAAGCAAAACACAGTTTTAAAACTATAACTTATATTATTTTTACCATGCTAAAAGGCAGGACCTCCATGGTTACACATGTTTGTTTTACTAAAGAAAAATATTTTGTGGGTAATTAATACTCAACATGCTTTGGCTTCAATTGTGAACATTATAAAACATTTATGGAAATTTATCTAGTTGGCATATTGACTCATCTTACCTATTTGGGAATATTTTCAATATAAAAATTAATATAAAATAGAATGTTTCCTAATTAGAACTGATATATATTTATATTTATTATTAGATGCTATTTTCACATACTTTATATTAAACTGGAGGAAGATTTTCCCCCAATATTCACAAAGATAATGAAAGACCATGCACAAATCATATATTCTTTTAAAAAAATGTGTTTTTATTGATTTTTCTTTAGAGAAGAAGGGAGAGGGAGTGAGATTAGAAACATCTATGAGAGAAAAACATCATCGATCAGCTGCCTCCTGCATGCCCCCCACCAGGGATCAAGCCCACAACTCAAGCATATGCTCTGACCAGGAATCGAACCGGTGACCTCTTGGTGCATGGATTGAGCCACTGAGCCACACCAGCCGGGCCTAAGCATATATGCTTTAGATGAAGTTGAGATAAATATCACACTTCGTTCCCACAGCTCCTGGAGAAAGGATTCAGCAGCTGGGTTAAAAAATTGTCTCTCAAGTGGCCCTGGTTGACTATTAGGATTTTCCACTGAACACTCTGCAGAGTGTAAAGCATTTCATTTCCTCTCAAAAAATTCAAGGTGAAAAGGATAAAGTACGATGTGTCTGCTCATACAGTTACGGAGCTCTGACATATAGAAAGAAAACAAGTCAAAACAACATGTGGAAAATAAATATAGCTGAGATTTTTGTATACATTACCTTTCCTCTTTTTATTCCTGATGACAGCATTTTATGGTCATTTAATAATCATGTTTCAAGTGATTGAAAATCATGAATATTAAAACTCTTTGGAAATAACTTTCAACAGTGCTTTTCCAGGTGATTTTGGGACAGTAAAGTTACTAGTAAAGGGATCTATGAGAAGGTGGCATACTTAGCTATAAATATTTGGCATTTTAATTCTATTCATCACCTGACCTATTCATTCAATGAGAACATTCCGAGATTATTTCTTCTGCAGGGAGTTTGATGGCACACAATAATGACATGACGTTTAAGTCACTACAAAGAAGCTTTTTTTTCATCACTCATCTATAAACACGGGTTATATAACAAAGACATTTGCATTACCCCATTGTTCCATATTTATCTGACAGGGTTGCTTTTCTATAACATTAGCAAGTCCGTGGTTAAACAGACCGAAGAGGAAAAAGAGACAGAAGAAAGAGTTGATGGAAATACCTCAAAGCCATGGTCCAAATAGCCAACTCCAAACCACATCCCTTAATATACTACCTTGTCTGTTAAGAGCTATTGGGCTTTTAGCTGTGATATACCAATCAAAATGAGAATATCACATTTCTTGTAATACAACCTTACCTATCCCTGAAAAATAACAATCTGATTCTCGCTTTTTCTGAGAAAAAGTGGTCTGAAATACCATGAGACAGTACGTACTCTAATTCAAAGGTGAGCAAGATTAAACTTCAAACCAACTGCTTTCAAAGAATTGTCAAAAATTCTAAGACCCTTCTATCTCAGTCATCTCTTGCTCTTTTCTCCTGTACCACCGTGTCTCCTAACCGCACATCCAAAATGACTGCACTCAGAGGCTTGTCCTAACACAGGGAGACTCGCTGTCAGGAGTGCCTTGCCAAAATTTAAATAGTGTCTTGGTTATCAGAGAAGAAATAATTGGTCAAGAATATGAAGTCTATTCACTCTTGGGAAGGTTTCAACTTTGATTTACTGACTAGCTCACACAATGTACCCACTTTTCTCGGACCTGCAACTAGCAAGACCCTAAAATGCAACGCTAGGTGGGTAATGGTTTGACGTCATGTTGAGCAGTTTGCTGTTAGCAGATTTATTTTAAGTATAAAAGGAAAAGGGTCCTGTTGATTCGGTCCAAGGCAAAATAGCTCAAACACTGGTGTCAAATTCAATAACAGGTTTCAAACTGAAAGCCTCAGACACACACACACTTAAAAATGTAAAGCATTTAATTAATCTATATCTCACATTTTCAATGTAAAAAAATTTTTAGCAAGTTAATTTACTCTTCATCATAAGTACTACGATGCTTGTCATAACGAATCGTATCAAGTGACATATGGTATTTTTTAATTTCAGTTTTACTTTTGGGTTTGTTTTTTTTTGTCTGTCATTGCTATCATTTAACACCTGAACTCTTTGGTGAAAAGATGATAACAATACTTATTTCTAAAAGTAAAATTATTTATGATTTTCTCTGCATCAAAAATCTCAGCTATGCACAGTTGGTAACTGAGGATATTAGTCTGTTTATATCATTTCATCTCAAACAGAAATGGCCATTTGAATGTGAACCTAGTTCACAAGTACATAT
>NW_006287082.1:946076-949188 GCF_000327345.1 Myotis davidii | reverse complement strand
ATATATATTATATTATATTATATTAATATGCCAGAACTCTTCAAAGCCAAAGTACATAGCGATAAATAAATAAAAATTTGTGCTCTCAAAAACTCACACTCCGCTGAAACCAGTTTTGCTCAGTGGATAGAGCATCGGCCTGCGGACTGAAAGGTCCCAGGTTCAATTCCGGTCAAGGGCATGTACCTTGGTTGCAGGCACATCCCCAGTAGGAGATGTGCAGGAGGCAGCTGATCGATGTCTCTCTCTCATCGATGTTTCTAACTCTCTATCTCTCTCCCTTCCTCTCTGTAAAAAATCAATAAAATATATTTTAAAAAAAACAAAAAAACTCACACTCCCCTGGGAGAGAACAGCTATGCCCAAATAAAGCAATATGGGCTCTATAAAAGTTGTGTGAAGGGTGTTACTGAAGCATGAAGAAGAATAGGCTGAAGTTCTCTTGATAGGAAGAACATGGAAAGCTCAGGGGAAAATATATTCATTTGGTTATAATGTATAAACATCATGCATGCTTTGCATTCAAGGTGAGGGTGGTTTTCAGAGGCTACAGTATGTTAAAAGTGAAGGCCTTATGTGGTTTTGGTGAAGAGGGAGACATTGGTGTGACAGAACGTAGTGATTTCATTTCAAATTGTTTAAGTTCTTTCTGCCTTACTTTCCCCAACTATACAAATTAGAATAATTCGTATGTACAGTAGCTTCCCCTATTGATAGCAAACACATTCCAAGACGCCCCAGTGATGCCTGAAACCCTATATATACTATGTTTAATTTCTATACATGCATGCCTGTAATGAAGTTTAACTTATAAATTAGGCACAATAAGATATTAATAGTAACTATGAATATAATAGAACAATGATGATAATGTGCTGTGATAAAAATTATGTAAATATCTCTCTCCCTTCAGTAATTTTTCAATCCAAATCTATTCCTGAATCTATAACCATCCCTCACTAGTAGTAAATGGCTCAGTGTCACTCATTTTAGGGGATCCCTTGCTGAATTGAAGTATTAGGCCCAATGCTTTCTGGCACAGCACATTGCTGTCAATCAAAAATGTCAACAGAACACATTTTCTGTTCATGTCTTACACCCACAAGTTTAATGCTTTTTCCATCTTAACTAGGCACTTACCACTCTCTGTGGCCATAATTTGTAGTTTGAGGTGCAAATCTAGCATAAAAGTCTTTTACTTTCTTCACAAGTCACTGACAGAAGATCCATGCTTAGAGTCAGATCTTAGCAACCTCAGCATACATTATTTTTTCTTTCCTTCTTAAGTTGAGAACTTTCACCTTTTCACTTAAAGAGAGCACTTTACAGATTCTCTTTGGCCTATTCGAATTGCCAGCATCATTACTCTTGTCATTGGGGGCCATTATTTGGTAAAACAGGTTTACTTGTACACAAACACTGTGACAACCAAGAAAGCTACTAACTTGATAGAATATATAGCATGGATACTTTGAAAAGCAGATCATTCACGTCAGGGTGGGAAGAAGTGGGAGGGTACAAGGTTTCATTACCTTAATCAGAGGTATTATAGTGCACAATGTAAAATGTATGAATCATTTATTTCTGGGATTTTCCAGTACATATTTTCCAATTCTGGGTAACTGAAATATGGCAAGCAAAACCGCAGATAAGGGGGGAACCACTGTACATAGAAGAAATGCCATGGTTCAATGAATGGCAGCTACATTTATTACCAATATATAAGTGAGATAAATGATTTTCTCTGTAAAGGAAAATGCAAAGGAGATATAATCCTTAGGTTTAGTAAACTTGAAATTTTACTCTAGTCTTCTTGATTGCTTTCACATTTACACAGAATGACAAAAAATGTCGCCATACAAATTGCTAAATTGACTGAATCAGTCTTAATTATTCATTTAGCCAGACTAAAATTTAAACAGACTTCTTCCTGACTCTGGGCCAGACCTCCCTTTCATTAGAGCACTTACTTTAGAAAAGCTTTAACTGTAAATTATTTCACTGCCCCTTTTAGATGTAAACCTTTTTAAAAGTTTCTTGCTGGCTTTTGAACCCAGGAAAGCCTTTGCCAAGGACCTGTATCCATCGCCTTTAAACACAATCATCAATGAAGGGAACACCCCCAGCTCCCAGTTTCTCTAACTAGGTAGGAGTCTCACTTCTGCAGGTGGCTTAGTCCAAATTATAAAACTACCCGTTTGAAGGTGGGTAATTATTTTTCTTTTTTGTAAATCAATAAAAATTATACCTATTTTTGGTTAGTTGTTGTGCAACTACTTTACCTTTGTTGCACAACTACTGGTAAACTTTTTTTTTTAATCTTTTCATTATGGGGACTCCTACATGGATTAACATACTTAAATCATTTCCTACTTTTTCTAAATTCTACAAAGGCTTAGAATTGATTAGAGACTAGAAGCAAGAAACCTCAAATAGCCCTTCTTGAGTGCTTTCTAGTGATGAGTTTCCAAATCTTTCATCAGTCATATTTAGTTTGAAACTGCTGTAAACATATACTCTACAAAAATAATAATATTTTAAATATTATAAAGGAAAAATAAATTTCAACAGCAGCCATATATGTAAATGTATAAAGTAACTACAATTTTCATTATAGAGTACAAGAAATATATATATATATATATGTATGTATTTTTCCTGAGAATTGTTGAATTATATTTGCATACATTGCTCTGACAGAAAGGGAATTTAATGAATTTTGTTAAGTTAATGTAAGTTTTAATAATGTTCTTAGATTGCTAATCTGCATATCTATTTAGATTTTCCATTGTGTGGACTCCTACATGGATTACCTGTACATATAGTTTACATTTTTCTCTAAAGCTCAACAAAAGCTTAGAATTGATTAGAGATTATCACCATAAATCAGTCAACATTTTAAATAAGAAAGGCAATATTGTTGCATATTGTAGATTTGGATATTTGTTAGGCATTGCCATAAAAAAATCTGAAATAAAATGTACAATAATTTTTAATTTTATAACTGTGAAATTTTAAATCTACTCTTCAATGTCTGTGTTTATTGAGCATAGAACTTTTATTACACTCTTACCTAAGTATTTTAGAATGAGATCTATTTCAAAACTCTATA